>NW_006408679.1:215556-217206 GCF_000296735.1 Chrysochloris asiatica | reverse complement strand
AAGTGCTCCTTGGAGGCCAGGATGGCTATACTTCGTCTCTCATACTTCGGACATATTGTCAGGAGGAACCAGTTGCTAGAGAAGGATATCACGTTTGGTTAGGTGGAGGGTCAGAGAAAAAGAGGAAGACCCCCCAGTGAGATGGATTGCCAAAATGGCAGCATTAATGGGCTCAAGCATGGCAATAATAGTGAGGTTGGCCCATGATCGGGCAGTGTTTCGTTCTGCTGTGCATAAGATTGCTAAGTGGGTACCGACTTGATAGCACCCAACAACAACAACCACAGGTTGAATAAGTATGGTGAAACAATACAACCCTGTTGCACACCTTTCTTAATTTTAAACCATTTAGTGTTCCATGGAACAACTGCCTCTTGGTCCATGTACAGATTCCTCATGAGTACAGTTAAGTGTTTGGAATACTCATTCTTCTCAGTGTTTTCCATAGCTTGTCACTATAGTTACGCAGAAATATTTATTTTGTTCAGTTGAGCTTTCGGGAAGGAATTGTTTAAGGCAATAAATGAACAGTTTGCTTTTCCAAGTTGAAATTATTTAATTTTAATTTTTTTTTAATGTTTTATTGTGAATTATGTGATAGTTTACATGGGAGAACATTAGTTTTACATTCATTCTATTGTATATCGTTTCATAGCCATGGTTACAATCCCCTCCATGCATCATCAACCAACCAAAGGGTATACCTTGCAAGCCTGCCCTCTCCCCTTCCCCGCCCCCCGGTCATCAGCACACAGCCCCTCTCCCTTTCTGGATCTCAAGTCCCCAGCTGCTCTATCTCTTCACATCATCGTCTCTGCCTCCATCTCAGGCATCACTGCTTCTCTGAGTAGGGTCCCACTCTCCGCTCTTCTCCATTGATGGTCCTAGGGACCTCTGCTCCTAGACTGGAAAGTTAATCACTCCTCTCCTTGCTATAAAACGTCTACCTTTACATTTCCAACCCTCACAATCTGTCCTGATAGCAATTATTCACTATTGTATCACAAAAGACCTATATGCATTTCATTTCATCAGCCATGCCTAGACAAATTGGATACTACTCATTGGAGATTCTCCCTTCCTCCAAGCCCTCCGGATCTAGGTTCCCTCTTAAAAGATTGTAAGCCAGTCACTTCTTGTTTTGTAGCCCTCCCCCGCCCCCTGCCCATTTTGGGTAGCCAATGTCCAAGTTGCCCATCCCTGTCTACTCTCTGTGTGGAGGGGGTGGGAATGATTCTAGCTATAAGGATTTGTTTCCTTTTTTGAGCTACTGCATCCATAGGTGTAGGTCAAGTTCATCAAATTGTATCAGATTACACTTTTTTCCTCTTCTTTCTCCTTCTGGGTGAGCTCTGATTATCCGGTCATTGAAGCCAGGTCAAGTGGGTATTATCTGCAAGTGTGGGTGTTCTTATGCATATCCCCTCTCTTCTTATCAGCTGGACACTTCACTCTCCACCCTAGTCCTCTGTGGCTGTGTCACTGACTCTGGGCCCAAGAGTCCCCAGGTCTTGCCACACTGATGGCTGACCAGGTCTCCACCCGGGTTCATAGGAGTCCATTGAACATTGTAGGGCTTGGCTCACTGCTTCATTGCTGTTTTTCCCTCACTTCCCTTTATGGGTGATGAATGTGGTCACCAATCAGAGT
>NW_006408679.1:213331-214626 GCF_000296735.1 Chrysochloris asiatica | reverse complement strand
CAGCTTCCTTGTTATTTTCCAAGGTAGCATAATATGCCATTGTGTGTATGTACCACAGTTTGTTTATCTAGTCTTCAGTTGATGGGCACTTTGGCTGTCTCCATTTTTTTGCTATTGTAAATAGTGTTGCTATGAACATTGGTGTGCATATATCTTCTCGTGTTGTGGCTCATTTTTCTTGTGGGTAAATACCAAGTAAAGGAATTGCTGGATCATAAGATATTTCTATTTTAAACCTTCTGAGGAAGTGCCATATTGCTTTCCAGAGACGCTGTACCATTTTGCAGTCCCACCAACAACGCAGGAGTGTCCCATTCTCTCCACATCCCCACCAGCATTTATTGTCCTCTACATTTTTTATCTTTGCTGTTATTGTTGGTGTGATTTATTTTAATTTTTGCTTTGGATTCTCAATTTGTGACTGAACAATTTTCAGGTGACAGTAAACATAACCACTTTTTTTAAATTATAAAGAACATTCACTTTATTATTCTGTATGTTTTCCTAAGTTTGGTTTTAACTGGAAACTGTGTCTTTAAATTTTGAGGAGATCTGTGCACATGTAGAACCCTCCGAGGATGGGGCTGGCGTGCTCACTAGCTCAGGCACCCTTATAGTCACCAGAATGAAGGTGCACAGACAGCAAGGAAGCAATGAACAGCTACCAAAAGAAAAGAATGTCCCCACCTTTATCTCTGCGGTTCTGCCAGGTGTCTGTGGCCACTCCTATCCTTCCCCTGCTTGGTCACACCCAAGATGGCCTCTCCTAGAGCAGCTGAGTGTCCCAGACTAGAAAGCAATGGATTTCTTTCTTCTGCCACAAATTCCCCAGCTGTAAGCCTTCCAACCTTCTAAATGTTCCTTTATATGTGGTTCAGAGTTCTGGGACCATCCCCTGAGCATGCTTGATAGGGTATTTTGTGTTGTTGCTGGCGGAGCTCTTTACTGCACTTCCACCCGATCCGCCATCTTGTTAGTTCTGTTTTCCTAAGTTTGGGGAAAGTAGTTTTTCCCTTAGTAATTTTTTTTATCTTCCATCTTTAGTACTTATGAGTTTGTTCTTCTTTAATAAGTGAAAAAAGCCCATGGAACAATTTCTTGGCTTTTGAAAAACTACAGTTTTTATATAGTAGTGCCCCACGGGAAAAGGAATATTCCTGTTTTTACAACAGCTAATTTTTAGGGATAGAATTTTATTTTTTAATTTTAATTTTCTTTTGAATGTAGTTACTGTAACAAGTAAAATCCATTTGAAGTATTTTCAAAAGGATTGGGTTTAAGTCAGGTTTAACTTT
>NW_006408679.1:204226-210046 GCF_000296735.1 Chrysochloris asiatica | reverse complement strand
TTTTTTTTTTTTTTTAAATTACTTCAGAAATATATTATTTTATAGCATCGGAAGTTAATTTTCATATATTATAAATATGGTTGTGATTGTGTTGGTTTTGACTCATAGTGACCCTGTATAGGGTTTTCAAGACTGTAAATTTTTATGGGAGCAGAACGCTTTCTCTTTCTCCCGGGGAACAACTGGTAGTTTTGAACTGTTGACCTTGAGGTTAGCAGCCTGACTTGTAACCAACCACTATGCTCCTTATAAGGAATCCTGATAGCATAGCGGATTGCAAGTTGTACTAACTGAAAGGTCAGCAGTTCAAAACTACAGCCGTTCCACAGGAGAAAGAGGCAGCTTTCTGGTCTGGTGAAGATTTACAGACTCAGGTATCCTATACATGGTCACTGTGTGTCAAAGTCAACACAATAACCCACAATCACCATCATCTTACATATATAAGATATACTATATCTCTTCCACTTGTCAGTTTGTTGTACTTTGATTGCTTGAGTGTTTCTGTGATGCTGGAAGCTTTGCCACCAGTATTTTACATACCAATGGTGGACAAGCATATATCAATGGTGGACAAGTTTTCAGTTGAGCTTCCAGACTGCAACAAAGTAGGAAGAAGAAGAGGCAGACTACTTCTAAATGTTTAGCCACTGAAAACATTCATAGCAGTGGAACACTATCAGCATTGGAACATAATGAAGAGCACCAGAATATTGTCATATAGATAATGCTAGAAGATTGGAAGACACACAAAAAAATGACTGGGAAAGAGCCACCTCCTCAAAGTAGAGGTGACTCTGATGACACGAATGTAGTAAAGCTTCTGGAACCGTTATTTACTGATGGAGCACAACTCAAAATTTAACATCCATTAATAATCAGAACATGAATTGTACAAAATATAAATCTAGGAAAATTGGAAGTTGTCAAAAATGAAGTGGAACATGTAAAGTTCTGTATCCTAGGCATTAGTGAGCTGAAATGGACCGGTATTGGCCATGTTGAATCACACAATCAATGGTATACTATGCTAGGAATGAAAACTTGAAGAGGAATGGTGTTGAATTCATTATCAAAAAAAAAAATTCAAGATCTATCTTGAAGTATAATAATGTTTGTGTTAGGATAATATCGAAACACCTGCCTGCAAGGAAGACCAGTTGTTACCACTATTATTCTAATTTACTTACCAATCACTAAAGCCAGTGATGATGAAATTGAAGAATGCTACCAACTTTTTCAGGTTGAAATTGATCAAACATTCAACCAAGATGTATTGATAATTACTGGTGATTAGAATGCACAGGTTGAAACAAAGAGGATCAGTAGTTGGAAAAGATGGCCTTGGTGACAGAAACAATGCTGGAGATCACATGATAGAATTTTGCATGCCCATTGACTTCTTCATTGTATATACTTTTTTTTAAACAATCATAAAAGGCAACTATACACATGGACCTCACCAAATAGAATATTCAGAAGTCAAATTGACTACATCTGTGGGAAGAGATGGTGAAAAAGTTCTGTATAGTCAGCCAAAACAAGGTTAGGGACTGACTGTGGAACAGACCATCAATTACTCACATGCAATTTCAGGCTGAAGCTGAAAAAAATTAAAATGTGTCCATGAGAGCCAAAATAAGGCTTTGAACATATCCAACCTGAATTTAAAGATCATCTTAAGAACAGATTTGATGCATTAGACACTAGTGACCGAAGACCAGAAGAGTTGTGGGATGGCATCAGGAACATCATATAGGAAGAAAGCAACAGAAGACAAGAAAGAAGGAAAAGACCAAAATGAATGTTAGAAGAGACTCTGAAACTTGGCTCTCCATCATAGAGATGCTAAAGCAAATGGAAGAACTGAGGAAGTAAAAGAGCTGAACAGAAAATTTCAAAGGGTAGCACCAGGAGACAAAGTCAAATGTTATAATGAAATGTACGAAGACCTGCTAGTTAGAAAAGGAAAAGCCAAGAACATGCTCAGCATTTCTCAAGCTGAAAGAACTGAAGACAAAATTCAAGCCTCAGTTTGCAATATGAAGGATTCTATGGGCAAAATGGTGTGGCACTGTGAGTTAATATGCTAGACTGCAAAGTCAGCAGTTCAAGATCACCAGCCACTCTTCAGAAACACTATACAGGGTCATTATGGGTCAGAACTGACTCGACGGCACTTAACAACAACATGGGAAAAGTATTGAATGAAACAGAAAGCCAAAAAAGAAGATGGAAGGAATAAACAGAATTGCTGTACCAAAAAAGAAATGGACACTATCCAACCATTTGAAGAAGTAGCATATGATCAAGAGCCAATGATACTGAACAAAGGTGCACTGAAGGCATTGGTAAAGAGCAAGGCTCCAGGAATCAGTGGAATACAAACTGAAATCTTTCAACAAACTGATGCAGCACTGGAGGCACTCACTCATCTATGCCAAGAAATTTGGAAGATAGCTACCTGGCCAACTGATTGAAAGCGATCCAAATTTGTGCCCAAAGAGAGGTGACTCAATGGAATGCAGAAATCATTTGACAATATGATTAATATTAATTACATGCAAGTAAAAGATTGCTAATGATAACTGAAAAACAGCTGCAACAGTACATAGACAGGGAACTGCCTCAAGCTAAGTCTAGTTCAAGCTGGACTCAGATGAGGACATGGAACGAGGAGTATCATTACTGATATCAGATGGATCTTGGCTGAAAACAGGATACCGGAAAAATGTTCACTTGTGCTTTAATGACTATGCAAAGGGTTTCGATTGTGTGAATCATGACAATCTAAGGACGACATTGTGGTGATTAAGTATTCTGGAACACTTAATTGTATTCATGAGGAACCTGTACATAGACCAAGAGGCAGTTGTTCACACAAAACAAGGGGATACTGAGTAGTTTAAAATTAGGACATGTGGTATGGTTGTATTCTTTCACCATACTTATTCAATCTGTATGTTGAGTAAATAATCTGAGAATCTAGATTATATGAAGAAAAATGTGACATTAGGATTGAAGGAAGACTCATTAATAACCTGCAATATGCAGATAATACAACCTTCCTTGTTGAAAGTAAATAACTAAAAACACCTACTGATAGGTCATTTAAAAATATCCTGAAGAAGATCAAAGATTTCAATATGTATTGTACCTCAATGTAAAGGAAAGAAAAATCTTCACCAATGATAGACCAATAAATCATCATGAAAATGGTGACAAGATTGAAATTGTGCAAGATTTCATTTTGTTTGGATCTACTATTAACACTCATGGAAACAGCAGCAAGAAATCAAAAGACATATTGCACTAGGCAAATCTGCTGCACAAGACCTCTTTAAAGTGTTCAAGAACAAAGAGGTCAGTTTGAGGACTGAGGTGTGCCTGACTCAAACCATACTGTTTTCAATATCTTCATATGCATGTGAAAGGTGGACAACAAATGAGGAAGACCATAGAATTGATGCATATGTGTTAATGTGTTGAGGAAGAATGGTAAAAGCATGGACTGCTAGTAGAACCAACAAATCTGTGTTGGAAGAAGTACAGCTAGAATGCTCTTTAGAAGTCATGATGGCAAGACTCTTCTCTCATACTTCAGACATATTATCAGGAAGGAATAGTCCCTGGAGAAAGACATCATGCTTGGTAAAGTGGAGGGTCAGTAAAAAAAAAATGAGGAAGACCCCAACAAAATGGATTGGCACAGTGGCAGCAGCAGTGAGCTCAAGCTTAATGATTGTGAAGACGCCACAGGACTGGGCAACATTTCCTTCTGGTGTGCATAAGGTCCCTATGAGTCAGAACCAACTCAACAGCATCCAACAACAGAAACAATGGCAATATATAACATAGATCATGTATAACATATATAACATGTATACATATACAAGATATTATATCATATAACATGTCTATTTTAAATACATATATTTAAATGAGGGAGCCCTGGTGGCACAGTGGTTAAATGCTAAACTACTAACCAAGAGATCAATGATTTGAATCCACCAACCACTCTGTAGAAGATACATGAGACAGTCTGTTTCCATAAAGACGTATAGTCTTGAAATCCCTCTGGGACAGTTATCCACTCTGTCCTATAGGGTTTCTATCAGTTGTAATTGACTTTATGGCAATGGGTTAAGTTTTAAATGTTTAAATATTTTTAAAAAATATTTTACATGTTGATTTTTAAATGGAAGTTGGGCTCTCTTTTTATTAAGTAGACATACTGACGTTGCTGACATACATTTCCTTTTAGAAGAAAAAGGGCTATATTGTTGCTTCTTTGGAGGCTGTATTTAGAGTTAATATGCTTAACTGTAAACCAAAAGGTTGGAGATCTGAGTCTACCCAGAGATGCCTTGGAAGAAAGTTCTGCCTATCTGCTTGTGAAAAATCAGCCATTGGAAATCACAGTTCTGCTCTGACACACATGGGATCATGATAGCCAAAACTGATTTTATGACAACTAATTTTTACTTTCGCATTGTTGTTGTTGCTGTTGTTATGCGCCATGGAGTCAGTTCTGACTCATAGCGACCTTGTACAGGGTTTCCGAGGCTGTAAATCTTACAGGAGCAGAAAACCTCATCTTTCTCCCGCGGAACATCTGGTAGTTTCGAACTGCTGACGTTGCGGTTCTCAGCCTGATTCGTAGCCACTATGGTACCAAAAACCTTTTGCATTAGAGATTATTGTAACTCGTGATTGCTATAGTATGGACCTGTAGATGTACACTGAGCAAATGGATTTAGTTCAGCATTAATCATTTCAGTTATATTTCTACCACAAATTACTGTCATATTTAAATATAATATTTTGTGTACGTATGGGAGGTCACATATCATAGAATTATTAGCTTGGTAAAGCAGGGGAGGGCCAAAGGGCAAAGTGTTGTGAGTTTATTAACTCTGTTCACTGCTCTTGCATGAAATAGCTATGGGCAAAATATAAAAATATCCTCTCGGTTAATAGTTCCCTTAGGTGGATTTGTGTTGATACAGCAAACATATCTAGGAAGATGTTTCTTATAGAAACATTCATGTCAGTTTCTCCAGTAGTCAGGCATTACTGAATTAATTCCATCAATTCAGGGTTGGTGAAATGGGAGTAGACAGTGTTTAGAACTTATTTTCTAATCTTTGAAGTTACAGAAGATTCTGGACATCTATGGGGACATATCTCAATTCCTTCACAAATGCTGACAATAGCAAAGAATTCACTCTGTTCAATGTAGTAAAGTATAACTGAACTCTTCAATGTTTAAAGTATTTATAAATATAGAACTAAAATTACATGTGAAATCTACTGAAATTAATTCTACTACTAAAATAATTTCAATATATTTCATCATAGTGGAGTGACATTTCAGGAGGGGGTTAGATTCTAAATTCAGCTTAAAAGGTGAATGTTCCATATGGTAAAAATTATTCTTGAAAATCTCACAAATCACTCACTTTACATAGTATACACAGATTCATATGTATTCATTTTATGTGCAGCTGAAGCCTTTTATTTTTGCCATATTGGAGGCTTGCATGTTGTTAGTTCCCGCCTAGTTGATTTCAGCTCATGGTGATCCCATGGGTGCAGAGTAGAACTGCTGCATAGGGTTTTCAAGACTGTGACCTTTCAAAAGCGTATCTCCAGCACTGTCTTCCAAGGTGCCTCTGGTTGGGTTTGAGCTGTCAACTTTTCTGTTAGTAGTCAAATGTTTAACAATTTACACTACCCTTGAACTCTGTTTATACTGTATTTTATTGAAAGATGCAGAAGTCTTTTGTATGCAATGATCAATTGTTCTACACTTTGCTG
>NW_006408679.1:201618-204126 GCF_000296735.1 Chrysochloris asiatica | reverse complement strand
CAGCAATTTATCCATTGTTGGGACAGATTGCTATTTATTCAGACATAGATCCAGAAAATAAATTGGCTCATGTTTAGGGGCCCTTTTGTATGAAAAATACTAGGATAACTTAAAAAGTACTGCCACAAAAACCTTTGTTAAACAAAAATGTCAAATGTGAAGTTACTGCTTTTTGACTTATCCTCCATTTCAGCCTATACACTTATGAAGGCAGAGTTTCTATTTCTTTAAACCTTACTCAAAGAATTCTGTGGTCTTTGATTTACACCACATCGAAATGGCAGTTTTGGAATTTTCAAATTGTGTTTCTTTTCAATGTTCTCTGAGTTTGGAGAACAAAAAGAAGTCTGAGGGACAAGACTGGATGGTGGATGGTGTAAGGTTGGCCAACACATTTGTCTTAGGAAAGGCCTCACTATCCTAGAATAATTAGCAGGTGCACTATTGTTGTTAAGGGTTGTCAAGTAAGTTCTGACTCCTAGTGACCCTGGATAGGGTGTTTGAGGAGCAGCTAGTGGATTTGAAGCACTGACCTTGTGGCTAGCGGTCCAGTGATTATCCTATAATACCACACCAGGTACATTGTGGTGATGGAAAAATAGTTCCTCAGCACCAATTTTCTGGCTTCTTCCTCACCAATGCAGCTTTCAATTCTCTTAAAACTTCTTCCTACTAAAAGACGTCCTGGTCATGCTGTGGGGAAGACATTGAGCTGCTAACTGCAAGGTTGATGATTCGAACCCAGCCATTCTGCAGGAGAAAGATGAAGGCGTCTGCTCCCATAAAGATTTAAAGTCTTGGAAATCTTGGATAAGGTCACTATGCTTAGAATTGGAGTCCTGGTATTGCACTGTAGGATAAAGCACTGGACTGCAAGATCAGTTTGAACTACAAGGTCAGTGGTTCAAACTCACTAGCCGTTCATCGGAAACTCTGTACAGGGTCACTGTGATTCAGAACCAACTCAACAGCACTTAAAAACAATTTGATGGATGTGGGATTTTTTTCTTTGCTTGTTTGTTTTTTCTTCATAATAAGTTCCCATGACCATACTGGAGTCCTGGTGTGGCGCTGTGGCGCTGTGCTGGTGTGCTGGACAGCAAAGTCATTTGAACCACAAGGTCGGCGGCACTTAACAACAACAACAGTGATCATCATGTTGTTGTGGTTGTTTCTGTATCCTTTGAAAAAGTCTATCAAGATTACCCCTTTGGTAGCACCAGAAGTAGTCATCTAACCTTTTGAGATGCTGACTGACTTCTATGGCTTGAATTTAACTGGCCCAACAGATAACCCTCAGAAGTCACTGCTTTGATTGGACTTTTTTTTGCTCCTCAGAAATCCTATATAGGGTCACAATGGATCGGGCCCAACTTGACGGCACTTAACAACAACAAGGATACTAAGACAAGAGTATCACTGAGAGAACTTGTCTGCAGCCATCCACTGATTGCAGAGACATGCTTAAACAGGTTTTGTTTGAAATCAACTTAAACGTGTCTGAACTGGAACTATAGTAGAAATACTTTTGCTTTCTATCATATATATGGGTTTTTTTTCTTTTTTTTAAAACAAAACAATTTTTTATTGTAAATTCAGAGAAGGTTTACAGAGCTGGTCATTAGTTTTACATTCAACAAATCATTGCAAAGTCCTTTTTGTCATGTAAGAGAACATATTCACAGATTCCCAGGATCAGAATGCAGACATATTTTTAAATAATTTAAGAGGCAACTATTGAGGAGATGAACTTTTTTTTTTTAAGGTTTTTATTGTGAATTGAGTGAAAGTTTACAGGGCAGATCATCAGTTTTACATTAAAAAAAAATCATACACCTTGTTTCATGACAATGATTATAATCCCCTCTATGTACCATCAGTCAACAGTATTTCTCTCTATTCACTTTAGCTTTAAAAACAAAAAACAAAAAACAAAAAAAGAACAACTGAGGCATATGTAATAATGTACACCTCCAAAGGGCACATTCTTCAAGTCAGCATCCTGGCCACCAGCTTTTAGTCCCTCTCTTCCCACGAATCTAGAGTTCTCAGCTGCTCCCTCTCTCCAGGTCCCCATCTCTGCCTCCATCTCTGGTGTCATTGCTTCTCTCAATAATGTCCCACATTCTGCTTGTGCTCTTTTCCCTTAATGGTCCTAGGGTCCTCTGTTTATGGACTGTAAGATTAACCACTCCCCTGTTTTTGCTACAAAACTTTTACCTTTACAATTGTGACAGTCGCAATTAGTCATAATAACAATTATTCACTATTGAATCATACAAATCTTACCACCATCTCCTTTCTCGAGACCCTTCTACACAAGATGAAAACTATGCAGCTGGGATTCTTTCTTTCATCCTATAATCTTAACTAAACTCCCTCTTGAAACCGTGTAAGCCAGTCACTTAGTGCCTTTATCACCCCCTCATTTTAGGTAACCAGTGTCTAAGTTGCCTGTCCCTATCTACCTTCCAGAGGTTCAAGCTGGATTCAGAAGAGGCCATGGAA
>NW_006408679.1:197383-199803 GCF_000296735.1 Chrysochloris asiatica | reverse complement strand
GAACAGCTTGCTTATTCTTGTAGTAGCCAGTCATGCTGACATTTTTGTTTTTGGTTTTTCCTGATGATCTGTCTTTGAAGATGTATCTTCTGTCGCTCTAGCTGTTCCAGGCTAGTCTGCTTTTCCTTGCTAGTGGGAATGTCCCAACTCAGAGGGTTCTGGATGGGACACAGGGTTCCACCTAAGGTCCTCTACTCTGCAAAGACTTTGTAAGAGGCCTGTTTCACTGGGCAAGTTCTAGAACCTCTTTTAGGTATTCCAATCAGTTACAGGCTGAAGACGGGCTTGCAAGTTTTCTGTAATCATGTTTCCCGACATTCCTTTCTATCCCACTCAGTTGTCTATTTTATAATAATAGACAAGGGAAACCAATATTCATAAGACAGGCAAGGATTTTAGTATTATTTCCCCTCTTCAAGCCTAGATCCCTGTATCCCAGAGCCCTGTTGTTCTAAGGTTGAGCATGTATCACTATTTACCTCTGTCCCACTTAGGCCATGCAAACCTGTCTCAATGCTCCCCTATCTATCTTATTCTTCTGCCTCTTCCCTTTTCTTGTATTGCCTTCCCCAACACTCAAATGAAACCCCCACCTCAACCCCACTGTGTGGTTACTTTATATCCCATTATGTCTTCCCTTCATCTAAGACAGTCTATTTTATCCTGTAATTTACCCGACCTTCCCAGCACTTAGATCTCTGTTCCTCTGTGTTTACCTTCTTCACATTGTAATTGTTTTGATCATAGACTGACCTCCCAGATCCTCTGTTCTTATCATTTTATTCTGTTCTTAACTCTTATATTTGTCAATTGAGTTCAGAGTTCTGACACCATCCCCTGAGCCTGCGTGGTCCAGTATTCTGTGTTGTTGTTGACAGAGCTCCTCACTGCACTCCCACCTGATCCACCATCTTGTTTGTTCTCTATATGTTTTTTAGATGAAATTCCTTTTAGTGCGGCAAGGTACTCAAACCATGAGAAATACACATGTACTATGACTGAGCAAGGGCTCAGGTAAATTCATACCCACTTACTGAGTTGAGTGGTGTGCAGTTACCCATATGTCTTTCATTACCCTATTGCTGTTACATATGCCATCTCCCTACTGTAGTGCCATTAACTGTGATTGTGATTGTGATGCATGAAGGCAAGGATGGAATGTACCACATAGCAGGTATCTTAGTTATCTAGTGCTACTGTAACAGAAATACTTGCACCACAAGTAAGTGGCTTTAACAAATAGAAATTTACTGTCTTATAGTTTATTGTTATTAAGTGCCATCCAGTTGGTTCCAATTCATAGTGACACTGTATAGGGCTTCTGAGAAGTGATTGATGAGTTTGAACCATTGACCTTTCAATTGACAGTCCATTGCTTATCCTACAACCCCATATGAGGCCTCCCAGTTTAGGAAGCTAGAAGTCTGAATTCAGGGTGCCAGTTTTAGCAGAATGTCTTGTCTCTCTGTTTGCTCTGGGAGAACATCCTTTTCTCTTCAACTTACAACTTGGTGAGACCTTATGTGACATGGCATGTATTTACCCCATCTCTGGTTTTTTTGCTTGATCTACTTGCATACTTCAAAAGAGATTGACTCAAGACACACCCTGTAATAAAAACACTACCTCATTAATACAAAAAAGAAAACTCTATTTCCAAATGGGGTTATAACCACAAGGACAGTAAAGATTTACAACACGTATTTCTGGGAGACACAGTTCATTCCCTACAGCAGAGCAATGTGAGATTTTATCTACTGAAGATTACTGGCATCAAACTTCAGCAGAGATAGAAAACCATTCGAAATAGAAAATGAAGGATGCAACTTGGACAGGAGGCAAGTGTAGTTATGAAATAGTAGGTTCTTACTATACTTTATGATCTATAGTTTTACTTTTATACTATATTTTTGATAAAATTTCTGATATTCAGTCAATGCAAAATTTATTCTTAATCTTAAAATTCTATAAGATTGCTATTGTTGCTGTCATCGAGTCTGTACCGACTCGTAGTGACCCTGTGTACAACAGATCCTGTGCCAACCTCACAATCGTTGATTCTCTTGAGCCTGTTGCTGCTGCCATGGTGCTGATCCATCTTGTTGGAGGTCTTCATCTTTTTCACTGACCCTCCACTTTACCAAGCATGATGTCCTTCTATAGGGACTGGTCCCTCCTGATAATATGTTTGAAGTATGAGACTTAGGAGCATTCTGGCTGTACTTTTCCCAACACATATTTGTTTGTTCTTTTGGCGATCCATGGACCTTTTAGTAGTTTTTTCCAATACCATTACTCAAATGCATAAATTCTCCACATTTCATATCAGGTTATTGAAAATACCAGGGCTTAGGAAAGGTGTACATTAGTCCTCAGTCTAACATCTTTCCTCATGAAAGAGATCCTGTGCAGCAAATTTG
>NW_006408679.1:193151-196998 GCF_000296735.1 Chrysochloris asiatica | reverse complement strand
TGTTCCCTTGTTCTGTTCAAACAACTGCCTCTTGGTCTATGTACCAGGTTTTTAATGAGCACAATGAAGTGTTCCAGAATACTCATTCTCTGCAATGTTGTTCATAGCTTGTTGTGATCCACACAATCAAAAACCTTTGCATAGTCAATAAAGCACAGGTAAACATCTTTCTGGTCTTCTCTGCTTTCAGCCAACATCCATCTGATGTTAGCAGTTATAAGTTCTATGTCCTTGTCTGATTCTGGCTTAAGCCATTCCCTGTCAATGTACTATTGCAGCCATTTTTTAAATGATTATTTTTAACAAACTTTTACTTGCATGCAATATTAATGGTATTGCCTGATGATTTCCACATTTCATTGGGTCACTTCTCTTTGGAATGGGCACAAATATGGATCTCTTCTATACCATTAGTAGACAACAACTAGAGGTTGGCATTTAGGGATATGTTTGAATCTGGACCAAATTTAAGAATCTGACATGGTATTCTTCAATTTGTTTATAATGTTTAACCCCCAGTTTTGGGTCTTCTTTGTATATTCCAATCTGATCTGTGACAAGGTCTCCCAACAATTCTCAGGTACGTTCTGAATAACTTATATACTCTTTTGCCATGCATTATTTGCCAGGCATCATTTTAAAAACTTCTCACCTTTTTTTTCTTCTAACAATGACTTTCTAACAATCACATTTTATTTTACCTCATTCAGTACTCTTTTAATGTGCCTTTATTTGAAAATAGTACTATACTCCTAACATCAGCAGACATAAAAAGTCAAGTTCCTTACCCAAGTACAAAGAATACAATGCCCTGAAAATTGTTAATATTTTACCATTTTTAGTACATTGAAGAAACATGAGAGAATTAGGGGCAAAATGGATTCTCAATAGCTTAAATAAAAAATTTTCAAATGTTATAAATGTAAATTGTCTATAATAAAAGAAGAAATTTACACTCAAGATAGTACAAAGCCATTCTTTTCTCCAATTCTGGAAAGCATAAAATGTTTACTAAATCACTCCAAAGTCTAGTTCTATCATCTGAGGTTTTTTGGTAAATTGAATATAGAACTGCAATGATTTGTATTTTGCCCCTGAATCTCCTGTTAGTACAGAATAATGGCATATGCATTGCTTTTCCATAAAATCTGCCATATTATCATGATATAATTGTTGTTGTTAAGTGCCGTCGAGTCGGTTCCGACCCATAGCGACCCTGTACAGGGTTTCCGAGGGTGTAAATCCTTACGGGAGTAGAAAGCCTCATCTTTCTCCCGCGGAGCAGCTTGTAGTTTCGAACCGCTGACCTTAAGGTTCGGAGCCTGATTTGTAACCACTACGCTACCAGAGCTCCTTTATACCAGATGTCTTTAAGTCTTATCTTCTTTGTATGCACACTTTTAGAAGGCACTTCTTTTCTCCACAGTCCTGTTTCAAAATGCTTTGAACCTTTGTTTCACCTGAGAAGTATTTTACCTCTGATAAGATGTTTCTGAATGTAAGCCATCAGTTGATGTCACTTCTCTTAATGTTATGGGAGGGGGGAAAAACTCAACAACTTTTCATTTGAAAAATTTGCTGGTAAGAAATGAAATCTTTTTCCCCCTGAGATCAGGAACAAAATAAGACTGTCTTCTTCTGCCACTTCTATTCACCATCATTGGAGTACTGGTGTGGCATTGTAAAATAAGTACTGGGCTGCAAACCACAAGGTCTGTGGTTCAAACCCACCAGCTGTTCCTTGGGAACACTATATAAAACTGACTCAATGGCACTATTATCACAACAACAACATTCAATATTATGAAATCCTGGTGATATAGGATGAGCACTGGACTGCTAACTGCAAGGCCAGGGTTCAAACCCACCAGATGCTCCTTGGAAACCCTATATAGGGTAGCTATGAGTCAGAACCAACTCAACAGTACTTAACAAAAACAACATTCAACATCATACTAGAAATTATAGCTAATCCAATTAGACGAAACAAGGTATATTGATTAGATTGTTTTTATTGTTGCTAAGTACTGCCGAGTTGGTTCTGACTCATAGTGACCCTGCATATGGTTTCCAAGGCTTTAAATCTTTGTAGGAGCAGAAAGTCTTATCTTTCTCCAGTAGAATAGTCAGTGGGCTCAGATCACCGACTGTGTGGTTAGCAGTCTAGTGCTTATTGTATGGAGCTACCACACTACCCACAGATTGGATAGGAAGAAATAAGTCTATTTTTGTTTGCAGTTCGTATAATTATCTATGTAGCAAATGCCAAAGGGTCAAAATAAAACAAAACAGAAACAAACATTTCTGGTACTAATAAGTAAGCATAGCAAAGTTGCAAGATACTAGGTTAATAAGCAAAATTCAATTGCCTCCTTAAATACTAGCAATGAGCAACTGTAATTTGAAATAAAAAATATAGTATAATTTATATTAGCACCCAGAAATGAAATATTTAAGTATAAATCAAATAAGTTTTATTAAATATCTATATGAGGGAAATTATGAAATTTTGATGAAAACAAATCAAATAAATGGAGAAATTATCCTTGTTCTTATTAAGAAGATTTAATATTATTAAAGTGTCAATTTTCCCCAGCTTGATCTATAAAGTAAGTGCATTCCCAATCAAATTCTCAGTTATTTTGTAGATATCAACAAATTGACCCTAAAATATGTATGGAAAGGCAAAAGACCTATAGTAGCCAATATAATGTTAAAGATTTGGGGAACTAACACACCCAATTTGTAGGCATGCTATAAAACTGCAATGATGAATACAGTGTGGTATTGGTGATGGAGCAGACAAATAGGTTAGTGGTAGAGAACAGAGAGCTCAGAAATAGAACCTCACAAACATTATCAACTAATCTTTGACAAAGGAACAAAGGCAACTCAATGGACAAAAGATCATCTTTTCAGCTGATCATGATGGAACAAATAAACGTTCATATGCAAATAATAATAATCTAGACACAGAGCTTACATCTTTCACACACTAAAAAAACCTCAAACTGTACCATAAATCTAAATATGAGATGTAAAACAATACAACTTCTAGAGATAATATAGAAGAAAATCTAAGTGACCTTGAGTTTGATGATTGCTTTTTATGTAAAACATCACAACACAATCCATAAAAGAAAAAAAAAAGAATTGTTGGGCTTAATTAAAATTAAAAATTGTGCTATGCAAAAGAGAAAGAAAAGGAAAGCCCCACACTGGGAGAAAATATTTGCAAATCACATACCCGATGGAAGAACATATATCCAAAATATACAAAGAAATCTTAAAAATCAACAATAAGGAAACAACCTAATTACAAACTATACAAAAGATTTCTATAGATACTTCACTAAGAAACATATGCACAATTAAATGACTTTCATAAATAAGCATATGAAAAGAAGGTCAACAACTACTGTAAAAGACTAAGAAAAAGAACCCGTACTAAAGGGGGATGGGGGGAATTCTTTGTTGATTGCTGGGAAGTTGGGGGTGGGTGAGGGGAGGGAAGGGAAGGTGGAGCAACAGACAGGGATTAGACACAGGAAAGTTTGGATGCTGGGGAGGGGGGCGATATACAAGAAGGGAGAGGGGAATGGAAGAACAAAGCAGATAAGAGATGTTTGAATGGGTTAAGTGGGACAGAGGTAAAGGATGATGTATGCACAACCTTGGAACTACAGGGCTCTGGGATACAGAAATTGAAACATGGTTGGAATGGGGAAAAGGGGGGAATAATGTTAAGATGCTTGGCTATCTTTTGAATCTTGGTTTTCCTTGCATTATAATATAAAATAGACACTGGAGGGGGAGAGAAAGGAATAGTCAGAAACATCACCATAGA
>NW_006408679.1:191048-192114 GCF_000296735.1 Chrysochloris asiatica | reverse complement strand
TACTTCCAGCTCATTTGCCTCAGTCACTTTATCTCGTTTCTGGACATGTGCAGATATGGTCATCTGCTTCTGTTTTTTGGGTATATTCAGGGATTATCTGTGGCCTTAATACTTAGATGGGTATTTGTGTATTTTTTTGCTTTCTGATTGCCTCCAGGTAGATGTGATCAGGAAATATGCTTCCCTTTTCACTCTTCTTCTTGAGAAATTTCAAGATGCCACTATTGGTTGTTTTGATGTAACTTAGGATTTAATTTTTGGCCTATTTCCTTTTTTGTGTGCTTGTCCCACTCCACAATCCCGTTCAGGCCCTTTTCTAGTTATAAACAGTTCAGGGCCGGCTGTGGCCATTTGGTTTTAATTGGAAACTGTCTCTTTAAATTTTGAGGAGATCTGTGCACATGCGTAGTAGAACCCTCTGAGGGTGGGGCAGGCATGTTCACTAGCTCAGGCACCCCTTTAGTGTCCAGAATGAAGGTGTGCAGACAGCAAGGGACCAATGAACAGATACAAAGGAAAAGAATGCCGACACCATTATCTCCACGGTTCTGTCAGGCATCCGTGGCTGCTCTGATCCTCCCCCTGCTTGGTCTCACCCAAGATGGCGGGTCCTGGAGCACCTGAGCATCTTGAATTAGAAAGCAATGGATTTCTTTCTTTTGCTACAAATTTGCCCTAGTTGTTAGCCTTCCAACCTTCTAAATATTCCTTTATATGTGATTCAGAGTTCTGGGACCATCCCCTGAGCCTGCTTGGTCTTGTATTCTGTGTTGTTGTTGACAGAGCGCCTTGTCAGCACTTCCACCTGATCCGACATCTTGTTTGTTCTCTCCTTCAGTATTTTTTTGAGCAGTAAGTCTGATCTTATGTTTTTTTTTTTTCTTCCACATTTCCCCCCACTCTATCCGGGACCCTCTAGTGTGATTTGAAAGCAGATTGCCAACCCTGTCTTCTGAGGTACCTCTGGATGGGTTTGAACTGCCAGTCTTTCATTTGCTGTTGTTCTTAAGTGCCATCAAGTCAGTTCCAACTCACAGTGACTCTACATAGAGTTTCCAAGGAGTGG
>NW_006408679.1:184982-190948 GCF_000296735.1 Chrysochloris asiatica | reverse complement strand
CAGGGTATACTCTTTGGTTGGTTGATGATGCATGGAGGGGATTGGAACCATGGCAATGAAACGATATAGGATAGAATGAATGTAAAACTAATGTTCTCCGATGTAAACTATCATATAATTTACAATAAAACATTAAAAAAAGAAGAAGAAGAAGGTCAACATTACATAGTATTGCTGTTGTGAAGTGCCATTGAGTTAGATCCAACTCAGCAACCCAGTATATGATTTCCAAGGAGGGGCTGGTAAGTTTGAACCACTGTGGTTCAAACTGACCTTGTGGTCCTGTGCTTATCCTACAGACTCCTCACATAACATTAAAGAATTATAAATTAAAATAACAATGAGATACCAATAGACTCTTATGAAAATGGCTGAAATCCACACCACTGACAACACCAATGCTGGTGGGGCTGTGAAGTAACAGAAACTGTTACCCATCACTGGTGCGAATGTAAAGTGGTACAGCCACTTTGAAAGACAGTCTGACAGTTTCTTACAAACCTAAATATAGACTTGCTTACCGTACATTCCAGAAATTGCACTCCCAAGATACTTACCCAAATGAGATGAAAATGTGTGTCCACATAAAAACCTGCACACAAATATGTATAGTAGCAGTCCAGTGGTAGAATCCACGCGGGAGACCTGAATTCAATCCCAGACAATGCACCACATGTTCAACTACTACTTGTCCTCAGTGAAGACTTTGGTAGTACTCTGATACTAAACAGGTTTCAGCAGAACTTCAAAACAAAGATGAACTAAGAAGAAAGGACTAGCAACCTACTGAAAATCAGCCTATTAAATTCCTATGGATCACAATGATCCTAGCCTCAGCTGACCATGGGGATGGCCCAGTACTGAGCAGCATTTCATTTCATTGTGTCACTACTAAAGGAGCCCTGGTAGTGCTGTGGGTTAGGTGTTGGGCTGTTAAACACAAGGTTAGTGGGTTCAAACCTACCTACCACTCTGTAGGAAAAAGATGAGGCTGTGTACTCTTGTAAAGATTTACAGTCTAGGCGCTGTGGGTTAATGCACCAGACTGCAAAGCTGTTTGAACTACATGGTTGGCAGTTCAAGCTCACCAGCTGCTCCTTGGAAACCCTATACAGGGTTGCTATGGATCAGAATTGACTCGATGGCTCATAACAACAACATAACCAACTGGGGAGTCCTGGTGTGGCACTGTAAGATAAGCACTGGACTGCTAATCACAAGATCAGCAGTTCAAACCCACCAGCTACTCCTTGGAAATTCTATACATGGTCACTATGTGTAGCAACTGACTTGATGGCACTTAACAACAACAACAATGATTAGTTGGCATAACGTAGTCTACAAAGACGTGCTCTATATTCTATATTTGTGAGTAGATAGTGGGATCTTAAAAGCTCATGAGCAGCCATCTGAGGTGCAACTATCTGTCTCTGCCTTTGCAGAGGTAAAAGAGTGATGAAAACTGAAGATGCCTGGAATCAAATAGTCCAATGAACTAATGAAATAAGTGAGCATCAATCTCTATGACCCTGAGACCATAGGACTAGGTAGTGCCTGGCTACTACTACCAACTCTTCTGACAGGGATCACATTAGAAGGTCCTGGATAGTTGTTGTTAACAACAACAAGTTGGTTCTGACTCACAGTGATCCTGTATAGGGTTTCCAAGGAATGGCTGGTGGGTTTGAACCACTGACCTTGCAGTTCGGAATCCAGTGCTTATCCTACAGTACCACACCAGGATCCTGGATAGAATGGGAGAAAATGTGGGAGAAAACCTCAAAACTGTAAAATAAAAAAAAGACCTGGATTATTGGTTATGGTCAAAAGAGACTGGAGGAACCTGAGACTTGGGTCACCCTTTAGGTTACCAGTGTGTCACTGCAAAAATGACACCAACCATCCCTCCCATGACACTCCACTCAGCTGGGATTCAATATTTCATTGTAGTGGCCACACAGAACTCAGACACCATACACAGTTATGGGGTTTTTTAGGGATGTTGTTGTTTTTGAGTGCCATTGATTTGGTACTGACTCATAGTGACCCTTTGTAGGGTTTCCAAGGGATGGCTGATGGGTTTGAACTGCTGACCTTTCTGTTAGCAGTCCATTGCTTATCCTAAAGTGCCACACAGGGTACAGTTCAGGATTAGAAATACTCGGGGTACAGTTCTGTCAGTCAGGATGACCTACAGGCAGGCCTCTCTGTGGTGCTTGGTCTCTCAGCCATAGGCTCTGGCCTCTGCCCTGCTCCAGCAATCTTACAAAGCTATTTTTAGTACTGCTGATAAATGCCCACAGGACACTCCACTCAGTTATATGACCAGCCCCAAAGTGTTCAGCTCCAGGTCCATGGGTCAGCAAACCTAGCTCCTTAATTGAATGCCTGGAAGCACTTCACTCCAAAAGTGAGCCTCCTGTCCAAAGATACTCAGTTTTATTTGCTCCATAGGCTAGGAAGCCCGCTGCTCTAGCTGGTAGTCTGGCTCTCAGTTCTTCTGCTGCTCCAGCGTCCCTGCTTTCTGTCCCTGGTTTGAGGAGCTTCAATGTGCAGGGACCTTAGGATTCAAAGGACACACTCCACCCCTGGTTCTTCTTTGATGGCAATGATAGCCCCCCGCACTCTGCTTCTAAATACACAGCAGGATGACAAAATTGACCAATCACAGTTAGCCTTGTTAACATTCACTCACAACTGAATCATATATTCCATCAGCATCTTCTCTAGTCCAGACCCATCAGAAAATAATGTTTGTGGGAGTTTACAAACTGGATTGATAACCTCAAATCCACCAACCACTCCTTGGAATCCCTATCCAGGGTCACTATGAGTCAGAACTGGCACTTAACAACAACAACATGGCTAGAAAAGACACTGAATAATTTATTGCACCAGAGATCACCCCCTGGCTCTTCTAGCTGTTGTCCTTGTCATATATGTTAAATTAACTTTCCTCATAACTAGAATTTTAACTCTAAGTACACCCACGAAAGCTTGTAAGCCAGCCATTTCATGTCATTATCTCCCCCTATTTTAGATAAAATTGCTAAATTGCCTGTCCCTATCCTGGTGTGGGCTCAAGTGTGGCAATGATAGTGAGGTTAGCCCAGGATCAGGCAGTGTTTCCTTCTGCTGTGCATAAAGTCGCTATGAGTCGGTACCAACTCGATGGCATCTAACAACAACAACAATCCTGGTGTGATGCTGTGCAAGCCACCGGACTGCAAAACTGTTTGAACTGCAGGGTCAGCAAGCAGTTCAAGCTCACCAGCTCCTCCTCAGGAACCCTATACAGGTTCACAATGGGCCAGAACCAACTCAATGACACTTAACAACAACAATCCTGGTGTGCCGCTACAGGATAATGCACTGGACTGCAAGGTCGGTTTGATGGTTACCACAATAAGCATACCAGGTTATCTGCTCATTAACTCCTACCGGATTGACCAGAAACCCTGATTGGAGGTGCTCAAATTACTCAGACAGATCTGAGAGCTGGAAGGCGAGCCCAGTTCATCAGGAATTGCCCCAAATTCTTCTCCAGCTGCCGTTTTTATTCTCAGTCTTTTGCACACAGTATGCTGATTTTCCTTTGTTACATTAAATCTGGTTTCATACATGTTTATGTAAGATGTTCTTACATACATGTTTATATCAGATATTCTTAATTAAGAAAAGGAAATGCATGAGTCAGAGGGAGTACAACAGAATTAGGAAATACATCCGCTTCCTATAGCTATGACTGTTCTGGTAACTATTTGTGTTCCTTCACACTTTGGGCAGCTGTCTACAGACTCTCCCTAGTTTTGCTCTTAGCCAGAGTCTTCTCATGGCCAGAGCTTTTCCCTATATCTTTTTTATCCAGTCTACTTCTATCTCTATGAACTCCCATTAACTTTCAGTTCTAGAAGGGGGTTTTCTTAGATAGTCATAAACTTTTCCTACTTTGATGCATGCAAAGGCAAACTGCTTGCTAGAAATTCAAATTGTGAAAGTCATTTTTCCCTACAGTTCTTTCCTTCAAAGGTAAATCTTATGTTCTCTCAGCATAAGAGATGGGTCTGCATGCCTTTTCAAAAGCAAATGTACTGACTCCATAGTATCAGCACTGGACTGTGAACCACAAGGCTGGCAGTTCAAACCCACCAGCTGCTCCTCAGAAACTCTATATAGGGTCGCTTTGAGTCAGAACCGGCTCAACAGTACTTAACAACAACATATGTATAGTGATTTTGAATTGATCCTACAGTGCCACACCAGCAGTTTTATATATATAGTAGTTATGTGCTTTGGAGTTCTGATTCATAGCGACCCTATATAGGTTTTCCAAGGCTCTAAATATTGTGGGATCAGAAATCTTCATCTTTTTCCCACAGAAAGATGAGGATTTCTTTTGAATTGCTGACCTCAAGATTAGCAGCCTGACTCATAACCACTATGGTACCTGGGTGTATGTATTGCATTAGGCAAATCTGCTGTACAAGACCTCTTTAAAGTGTTCTTGATTATTTGAAAAATAATAATGATATGTTTTTGACAGATGTATGTTAGAATGATAATATAGAATTTAAAAAGTAATAATAAACATTTGAAAAATATCAATTACCTAGAAAAGTATTTAAAAAAAACAAACTAGAGAAATATAGACAATTAACTAATTCCAGAAAAAAATAAAGTATGTGTAAGAAAATTAAGCTAAGTAATAGCTCTTCTCATTACTGAATAAATATTTCCACATCATTATAATATAAATGAATTACTAACTAATGATTTAACCAATGTCACAATGCCCTGGTGTGGCACTGTGGGTTAATACGCCAGACTGCAAAGCCATTTGAACTGCAAGCTCAGCAGTTCAAGCTCACCAGCTGCTCCTCGGAAACCCTATACAGAGTCGCTATGGGTTGGAACCGACTCAATGGAACTTAACAACAACAACAACATATGAGAGGATCAGATGGATGTGTTGGATGGAGCTAAATAATTACCTTTTTAAAAAACACAGGCAGGCAATTGATAATGTCTAATTTGTAAAATCAAGAAATTTTGTCATTTAGAAATATGGAGATGACTTGTCAAAGGATTGATAATGTTTGATGTTGGGATCAGGTTTGGAGGCAGAGAACAAGAACAGGATACCATTCTTTTTTGTTGTGAGTAAATGAGTATTGTTAAATCTAAGTATATTACTTTAATAAGAAAATTTCATCAATAATAAAAATAACATTACATATGTCCATTACATATGTCCATGATTAAGGAAAAGGCTTCCTACAGAGTGGTTGTTGTTAAGTCATTTCTGACTCATGGCAACCCCATGTGTGCAGAGTACAATTATTCCATAAGATTTTCAAGACTGTGACCTTTTTTTTTTTTTTAGCTTTTTAATTGTGAATTGAGTGAAGGTTTACAGACAAGATCATTAGTTTTAGTTTTACATTCAACAAATCATGCACTTTGTTTCATTGCAATGAGTACAATCCCTGCCATATAACAACAGCTGTCCCGCTCTCTCCCTGTGGTTCCTATCTACTTCTTGGCTGAGAATTGGGCCATGAGGGTGAGTTCCTTTCCTGAACTGAAGGGTGGTCAAAGGCCATAGTTTCAGGTCCTTGAAGTATCTTTTTTTCCCCAAGTTGCCCATCCCTGTCTACTCTGTGAATTGAGAGGGTGGGAATGATCCTCTCTGTAAAGATTGTTCCCTCTTTTGAGCTACTGCATCCATAGGCGTAGGTCAAGTTCATCAAATTGCATCAGATTACTCTTTTTTCCCTTTTCTTTCTTCTTCTAGTTGAGTTCTGATCATCCAGCCATTGAAGCCAGGTCAAGTGGGTAACTCTTTGCTTTTTTATTTTATTATTATTTTTTTAATTTAAGATTTTTATTGTGCATTGAGTGAAAGTTTACAGGACATATCATCAGTTTTACATTCAACAAATCATACACCTTGTTTCATTACAATG
>NW_006408679.1:164511-180247 GCF_000296735.1 Chrysochloris asiatica | reverse complement strand
CGGAACAGCTGGTAGTTTCAAACTGCTGACCCTGAGGTTAGCAGCCCAATTCGTAACCACTACGCTACCAGAGCTCCTTTGTCTTTCCCTAGTTAGCCAGAAAAATGCTTAGGTGAAACATCAAACTACTTTGTAGATACTGCAGGTTAATATTGTACTTTGAGAAGAATGTACAATTGGCCTATGACTCTTGTTGATCTTTCATTCATGGACCACTAGATACAGCCAAGGAAACAGCCTTGACCTAGTTGGGTGAGACAAAGGGTTATACTGCCAGTGGGAGCTTGGCAAGAGATTTCTCTTCTAACTGTTAGAGTTGGTGCCATGGCAGCTTTTCCTGACTCAGGGAGTAAGTGTTGAGTCCTGGTCCAGCTGGTTAGATTATCTGTTGATTTTGATTATCTGCACCAATAAGCTCTTTGGCTGGCACAGATAACCAGAAGCAGGCATTAATTTTCCATCTTCTTAACAGAAATGCTATCTAGATTTAAAAACTGCAGTAAGTAAAGTTTTATTCTATTTTCTTGAAACTAATGTTTTATGGATATGAGGGAAATTTTTAATGAGTAGATTGAGAATTCTTTAGTCCCCAATGATAACCATATATCTTTAAGCAGTTTTTTTTTCAAATAAACTTATCACTCTGCTTTTAGAAAGAGGAAAAATCGATAATAATAATAATTTAAAAACAAAAACAAAAGAAACCTTCCCATCAAGTGAATGCTGCATCATAGTGACTCTATAGGACAAAGTATTGCTGCCACATGGGGTTTCCAAGGCTGTAATCCTTGTGGAAGCTGAATGACACATCTTTTTCTCTTGGAGCAGCTGGTCGATTCAAACCACTCGACCTTTCGATTAGCAGTCAAGGATTTAACCACAGCATCTCTGAGCTCTCACTATGTGCTAGGCACTCTGCTTAGTACTCATCATCTCATTTAATTTTCTCAATCGTCTTAGGAGGTTAGTACAGTTACCACTGTCATTTGAGAAGAGAGTGGTTGAATGACTTGTCCAAGGTTTCATAGCTAGACAGTACCAGAGCTATTTTTAGAGCCCTGATTTGTGATTACTCTAAGGCCTATGTTCTTTACCTGTGTGTTTGGCCAACTTTCAGTTCACTATGCAGCCTCTTGCTGATTCATTTTTCCCCCAATAAGGATAAGAAAGCGGCTGACTTATACTTAAAATAGAATACAATATAAGGTACATTTATATTGCTATTGTGTATTGCTTATAAAAATTGTTACATCTTTTCTTTTAAAGTTTGGGATCAAAGGCAATGCAGTCTTAAAATAATAACAAGTCTACAGGTGGATACAAGGATAGACACTCCAACTAGCAGGGAAGGGAAGGCAAACGCGACTGTACCTATCAATATCGAGAGATTTTACAGGATATTTCTACCTATGTGTTTCTTCTGTGTGGTAGAGTCCTGGTGTGGCACTGCAGGATAATGCACTGAACTGTAAGGTTGGTTTGAACTGCAAAGTCGACAATTCAAATCCATCAGATGCACCTTGGAAACGCTATACAGGGTCGCTATGAGTCAGAACCAACTCAACAGTACTTAACAACAACATTTATATGTGCTACATTTCCAGTAGGACATATAGGGGATAAAATTATGAAATTTTCTTATCCATAACCAAACACCTTGAGGAAATGAGTCACTGAACCTGGGGGCTCAGCATCATAGGCTCAGGGAACACTAAGGCCAAGACAGTCTTCTACAGCCTAATTTGATGAGTAGTAACTAGGATTTTAAAAGCTTGCAAGTGGCAACCTAAGGTGTAACAATTTGTCTTTCCCTGTCTGGGGTATAAAAGAATGAAGAAAATTGAAGCTGTATAGAAACTAATAGTTCAAAGGGTTAATGATGGTGAGAACCTCAGCCTCCATGACTCTAAAACAAGAAGAATGAGAAGACACCTGGCTGCCATTACTGATCACTGTGAAAGGAATCTCAACAGAAGGTCCTGGATAGAGTAGGAGAAAAAAGTGGGACAAGACTCAAAATAATGAAAAGAAGACCAGGTTTACTGACCTGCTATAGCTTAGTGGAACCCCTGAGACAGTGGCCTGAAGTCATCCTTCCAGCCTGGAACTGAACTCACTCCTGTGACTCAGCTTTCAGCCAAATAATAGACAGGCCTCTAAGGTAAACAATGACACCAGTGAGATACGCACGCCTTAGAACAGTCAACCAAACAAGATCAAAAGGTTCAGGAGGCAGTAAGATATAGGAAAGAAGGACAAATGGCAACAGGAAGTACAGAGTGAAACTGGGACAATGGCTGTTACATTGTAGGTATTGTAATCAACCTCATGAAACAAAATGTGTAAGAATTATTGTATGGTAAACCAATTTGCTCTGTAAAGTTTCACTTAATGCACAATAAAAATTTTTTTAAAAAAGAACAGAAAGTTTAGAATTTTACAAATTTCTAGTTTCTGTCATTCTTTTGTATCTTCTCAATTAAAAATTATTGCTTCCTCATTGATTTATCCCAATATCTCTCCATTTATTTACATAAATGGGCCTCATGCTTGAAATCTTGCAGCTATCATTTCATTGGTTTTCTTCTTCCAGCCTATGTCACCTTAAAGTGATCATACCCATAGAATCCAGTTTCTGAAAGCTCAGCTTCTGTCTATTTAAGATATGTATTACATGCCTGCCTAAACCATTAACGTTGTTGTTAAGTACTGTGGAATTGGTTCCGACCCATAGCGCCACACCAGGACTCCCTTTTATCTTTAAGAAAAATGTAACTTTATTCATCTAAATATATCATTTCATGAGTTTGTGTGCCGTTAATTTTCTTACATACTGTACTTTTCTTGTCCGTGCTAGTATATACTCCTCATCTATTCAAGATATGTATTAGCATATACAAGGAGCTCCAGTAGCATTGTGATTACAAGTTGGGCTGCTAACCTGAAGGTCAGCAGTTCGTTGAAATGGGAGAAAGATGAGGCTTTCTGCTCCTTTAAAGATTTACAGCCTCGGAAACCCTATGCAGTGTTGCTATGAATTGGAACCGACTCCACGGCACACCACACCTATTACCATATAAGGTATGGAGTCCTGGTGTAGCGCTGTGGGTTAAGCACTGGACCACAAGTTCGATTTGAACCTCAAGGGGTTGTTCATTCCAACCAAAGGCTCTTCAGAAACCCTATACAGGGTAGTTATGAGTTGGAACCGACTGGAAGGCACTTACCCACAACAACATATAAGGTATATGCTAATATAACCTTCATCATGTCAGTGCTTCTATACCCTCATGTATTTTCTCGACAAGTCATGTTGTTGTTAAGTGCCTTCGAGTCGATTCCGACCTATAGCGACCCTGTATAGGGTTTCTAAGGAGCAGCTGGTGAGCTTGAACCACTGACCCTGCAGTTCAAACCAACTTTGCAGTCCAGTGCATTAACCCCCAGCACTACACCAGGACTCCTTGTGGTTGATGATGGTGGTGGTGGTGGTTATGTGCTGTGGAGTCGGTTTGACTCATAGCAACCCTATACAGGGTTTCCGAGGCTGTAAATCTTTACAGGAGCAGAAAGCCTAATCTTTCTCCCATGGAACAGCCGGTAGTTTCAAACTGCTGACCGTGAGATTAGCAGTCCAATTCTTAAACATTGTGCTACATGTCATTAGGCCTGTTTTATATGTTTTGTATTTGTGTGTGTCTCATTTCTCCAACTGACTTGTTAATTCCTGAATGTAAAGATGGAGACTTTCTGAGCCCATTACAATAGTACCTTGCATATTGTTGTGAAGTACCGACGAGTCAGTTCCGACTCATAGCATTCCTGTATAGGATTTCCAAGGAGTGGCTGGTGAACTTGAACCATCCACCTTGCGATTCAAACCAACCTTGCATTTCAGCACATTAATCCGCAGCACCATATGGCACTGTGGAAAAACATAAACGAAAATTTGCAGTTTTAAAGTCAACATATAATTGTAATTCTATATTTTGTGTGTGTGTGTGTGTGTATGTGTGTGAATTTAATAAATGTTAGACAATAATAGCCTTTTCTATTATATTCTTTAATCTCTTTAATTACACTTACAATTCTAAGTACAGTCTTGTGTCGCTTAATGTACACGATATGTTCTGTAGAATAGGACATTATGTGATTTGGGTGTTGTGTGAACACCATATGAGGGGGCTTCAAAAAGTTCATGGAAATATTCTTTTATCTTTCAATTCCATTTTTCCTATAAACCTTTTGAAGCCCCCTAATATTACATACAAATGTTGTTGTCATTAAGTGCTGTTGAGTCGGTTCTGACTCATAGTGACCCTGTAGAGAGTTTCCAAGAAGCATTTGTTGAGTTTGAACCACCAGCCTCTCGGTTCAAACCGACCTTGTGGTCCAGTGCTTATCCTACACCAGAACTCCTTATATACAGATAGTCCCAAGCTTATGAATGAGTTCTACTCCTAAATCTGCTTTTAAGTCATATTTGTATATAAATTGGAATAATTAGGTATGATACATATTTAATGTCAGAGAGGCAAATGTTTGTATTAGTATATAGTATAAAGTGTACTTTTCTATGTATTTTTTTGCCATTGTTGTTAAGCGCCATCAAGTCTGTTCTGACTCATAGCGACCCTTCATAGGGTTTCTAAGCAGCAGCTAGTGGGTTTGAACCACCAACCTTGTGGTTAGCAGTCCAATGTTTATTCTATAGCACCAAACCAAATAATATTAAATAAACACTCCAGATACACTCAAATCTTTAACATAAGAATACAGTAATAATAATGATGTTTTGATATGCATCACAAAGTAGCACTTGTTTGTTATTACAAACCATTGAATGTCCCTCAAACTTTTAATATAATAGGTTTTGCAGAGATAGGAACCATGGAAGTATATGAAGTCAGACATTTTCTCAGTGGGTGTTATGCAGTGCATAACTATACTGGGATAGTGTTCATAATTTAAAATATTTTGAAGAAATGAGACTCATTTAGTCTCTTGAAAGATATTGAAAGTCTACCCTGAATTAAAATAATATACTTATTATCATATTAGGTTTTTTAAAATAAAAGCAGTATTTGAGAAATTATTATGAATGTCCATGATTTATTATATTGTTAGTGGTTTTGATGGGGATAAACAAAATATTTATAGATTACAAACACAAGAAAAAACATACAGATTAACTGCCTATTTATCTTGCCTGATGGACTAAATATAGTTGGAGATTGTTCATAATATTGAATAATGATACAAGGAAAAATTTTCATGAACTTAAATATTAAGTTTAAAATACTATACTTATTCATGATTTTGTTTGTAGTTTTGTACATTGAAATTGCTACTTTTGATGGAATTTGAAAACATTTCTTTGTTTTACTTCCCCTTCGTGCTTTCTCTTGTCTTAATAGTGTAAATATTTTTAAATGTTCATATGTTTCTTTATCTTTTGTTTAATTTTATAACTATTTTATGATAAATATATTTTACTTTAATGTAAAAATTATTTTAAACTATATTCTCTGTAGGGCTTGTTACTTTGACATATTTGATTTTCAGTAGATAATGATAATTTCATCCTAAGCCAAGAAATAGACTATCATTAATTTTTAGATATTTTAGATATTCCTGTTTATGTTATTATTCTCAGTGTGCTTCTGTTGCCTTTTTTGTAATGTTATTTTGCTTTGGGCTAGAAATCTCATACACTCTAAATGCTTAAATATTCTCATACTGTATTTTTTCCCAAATTATGTTTTTTCCAAATGATATTGAGCACTGTAAAGATACCTTCTTTTAAAACTCACACTTTCTAAAACATATTTAAATGATTTAATCCTTTAATTTGGCTTTCAAAACATCAAAAATTGAACTATAATTATCTATCAGAATTAAGAATCACAAAAACATGATTTAAATCCTTGCAAGTGTTTTATCTAATCTGACAAGCAAAAATATTAAAATTTGAAAGTAGTAACAGTATAGATTCATATTATTTTTTAAAGAGAATGAGCCTTAGAAAGAAATTGTAGGTAATCCATTTTGACTATGTTCACTTAATCATTTCATTTTTAAAATTAGACTTCATTTTACGATCCAAAAAATCCTCACTAATGTGCATTTTTGGATGTGTTAATTCCCTTTGTCATGAAATGGAAGCCTAAATTTCCTAATAATTTTTCACCACATTAAAATTTATGGAATAGAGAAAAATGAAGTAATTTTGAATTCGAGTGCATGTATTTTATATGGATGCCTTTTTCCCTTTCTTTCTACCTAAGGAAATAGAAAAATTGAGATTAGCACTGAGTGAATGCAGGCAGCATTTGGAACAGGAGCAGCAGAAGGGAGCTGGAGCCAGAGAGGAATGCCTGAAACTGACAGAACTGCTGGGCGAATCCGAACACCAACTGCACCTCACCAGGTACTGCCTAATCTCATTATGCGCCATAGCACCAATTTCATTTCACTAATTTTTGCCACAGGCTTCCAAGCAGTTGTTAGACTTAGTCTTAGTCATTCAATTCACACACAGCTTTCAGGCATATTAACAAAAGTGGGGATGTGGTAAGCAAAACACCCAGACATGTGAATGATAAGTGTGGCAGGGAATTACTGATATATTACAAAACCTTTCATCTACAGTGCTCAAATATTTAGGTAATTCTCTATCAATATAGGAAAAATGACATCTTTCTCCTACCACTACCTCTCTTGTTAATTCTATGTCTAATAAAAATTCTGAACTAAAAAGTCTGAGAAATATATTTAGAAGAATAATCAGATACTATTCATGGTGAAAGAGGCAAAGTAAAAGACACCCTAAGATGCAAGTTGTGATGGAACTTTTACAAAATAAGAAATCTGAGTCCAAATTAAAGGTGGTATATAATTTAAAGATGAAATTGAAGGACACAGCTCATGCTCAAATCAGTATTTATAACAATATGTATACTGTCATAATTTTAAATGGCCCTGGTTCCTTCTTCCAATATGGTGATATGATCCTGAGTGTCATAAAACTTCAGTAAATATGTAGCTCAGCCCTAAATTACAATAAGACTTTAGAAAGCAAGTATTGTTAATTTGCTGTATTGGAAAACCCACACACATACGCAAATAAACACACAGAGAAGAACGTGTAAAACTGAGTAGATATTTCACATTACCATATAAGTAGTTTCGTCTCACTTTTGAGTTTTAGTATGATCTTTCACTTTGCAGGTCAAACCTATGGATTCGTTCAGTTTTTACAGAGAAGTTTGTCAAAACACGTGTGTAAGTTTATGGTATTTGGCTTGGCTCATAAATTAGAAAAACACTGGTCTTCCAATCATAGTAATATGTTGAATTTAAACTATGAAAAGGGGACTGATCCCTTTTACATGAAATGTGACAATGTAATTCTAAGCACGGTATGATAACAGATGGAGGAAAGCACCACTTGCACAGCCTGCATTTGGAGGAAAAAATATTCTAGAGGTTGGTGAACCTCCCAAAGTTTTGGGTTAGTGTTAAGATGCCTCCAGTTCTGTTAAAATCAAAGTTTGTTAAAAACATTTTGTTATGATAATGTTCCAAATGACTTGCCAACTTCCCTCTTAAACAATGAAAGAAAAAGAGAAAGACAGGGGGAAAAAGAAGAGAAAAGAAAATTATTTATATATTTATGCTATCTGAGAAAAATCCCAAGAGATGAAACACTTTCCTGAGAAAAGATTGCTTAATACTGCAGAATAAGAACTGTTCTGTGAATGCTCATTTAAAGTACTATTGTAGAATTGAGAATATAATGTTAACATAGTTCTTGTGGGTATTTAATCAGTTATTTAATCTTAGAAGTTTCGGATTTTAGCTGTATCATGAGAATGCTAATAATTTTTCTTCTCTGTTAGACTTGTATTGAGAATCAACCATTTGTGTACTAAGTACTACTATACCACAGAGATAGGACAGCTTTTAATGTCTCAGTGTGGCTGAGCTTCAGTAAATAAATATTAATGCTGGTTTTGCCCTTTTGTCGTATTCAGAGAGTTAATTTCTGAAGTCACAATCCGTAGAGAGTTTTCTTGTGCAGTGTCAATTTGGACTGTCTGACAAGATCAGTTTCTTGCAAGTAGAGCATATTAAGATGCAGCAACTGCTGAAAATGGACGAGTGGTAACTAATTCCTTTGTTCTTAAGAAAAATGGTTTTGGTTGGCTCCATGGAAAGCTTTTTTCTGTTGCATTTTATTTACAGCAATTCTACAAAAACTTAAACTAGATTTACATGAAATAAAGCTTAATTACTGTTCTTCTAACTGCAGCACTTTTGGTAAGCATTTTGTACTTCTTAGTTTATGTTGATTTAAATTGACACCCATAAGTTTAAAGGTGGCAATTTAAAATGCAAGGAACTGTGTATATATCTCCTTTTGTACTAAATATGCAACTTGGTTATTAAGATAAATATTTCTAATACACTTTTTTGGGATTATAAGATTTTGCTTTTTCTCACTATTCTGAATATTAATTCAGAGTATTTAGGTGCATGACTATGAAAAGTTATAGCTTTCTTTTTTAGGGTTGTTGGTAGGTGCTGTTGAGTTGGTTTTAATTCATACAACCCTGTATAGGGTTTCCAAGAAATGGCTGGTGGGTTTGAACCACTGACCTTGTGGTTAGCAGTCCAGTGCTTATCCCACAGTATGCCATACCAGGACTCCTTTTTCCCTGTAGACCAGTTGAAATAAATAACCCCCAGATAACGTAGGTAATGCTTAAGTATTTAGTCTCAACTCAAACATTTCAGACATGTCCTAAACAAAGTTTAAAATTGAATATGGAAGCTATATGATAAAATAGTGATGAAATAGGGATCCAAATCTTTAGGGACAAAGAAAATTTAAAACTTGGAGTACATATCTGTAGATCAATTTGAAGAAAAATAACCTACTTTTTGATGTTTTCCTTTATTATTCAGTTGGACTTGAAAATAGTAACTAGAAATCCAGTGTTTATGGAGGAACCAAGTGGTATGCATAATATTAATTTATTCAACAAGTATTTACTGAACACTTAATATCTATGAGTACTTTGCTTGGCTCTGAGACTAGATCAATAAGGTTCATTTTCTACACTTAGTTCGCCCACATTTTACTCAATGATCCAGACCTCTGTGTTGCAATATAACCAAGTATGATAATAATGCAATAAGAGAAGTAAAGTTAACATAGGAGCATGTGGGAAGGATGGTTGAATCATTCATTCTGCATCAGAGGTGAAGGTGAGAGTCAGGGAAGGCTTTCTCGAGGAGGATGTACTTGGTAGGAATTTTGATTAATGAGTTCATGAGTAAGACTTATCAAAGTAGGAAAAGTTTTATTGAAATAGCCACAACTAGCCTTTACATGTTACCTATTGCTGCTTTCTCACTAGCAAGGAAAAGTTGAGTAGTTTCAACAAAACCTCAGATGTTTACTATCTGGCGCTTTACAGCAAATGTTTAGCAATCTCTGACTAAGGAGATTCTTTATTTCAAGTAAATCTTTAAGGAACCCTGGTGGCACAGCAGGTTAAACACTGGGTGCTAACTGCAAAGTAGATGGTTCAAAGCTACCAGACACTTTGAGGGAGAAAGATGTGACAATCAGACACCCTACGGAGCAATTCTACTCTGTCCCATAGGATCAGGATGAGTCATAATTGACTTCACCACAGTGGGTTGGGTTTGGTTAATTCAAGTAAGAATTCTAGAGAGCCTGAACTAAGAAAGACAGGTTCAAATGGGTATTTAAAAGGTCATTGAAAATATTGTGAAAAACTAATTACTTAGGGAAAGATAATTGACAGGGGCCAAAAAGATAGTAATGAAGTCTGGATTCTGTCTCAGTAAAATGAAAATGAGAAAGGAAGTTGCATATTTAAGAACTATTTAGGGTAGCAATGTTGTTGTTGTTAAGTACCTTTGAGTCAGTTCTGACTCATAGTGATGCGGTATATGGTTTCCGTGCCACACTAGAATCCCAGTACAGAATTAAAGGTGACTCCAGAGTTACCAGAGCTCTGGTAGCATAGTGGGTTACAAGTTGAATTGCTAACCACAGTAGTTCAAATCTACCAGCCACTCTGTGGGAGAAAGATGAGGCTTTCTGTTCCCATAAAATGTACAGCCTCAGAATCCCTATACAGGGTTGCTGTGAGTAGAAACTGACTCCACAGCATACAACCACAACCATAGTTTTAGCCTAAATTGACTGGATGTTCCACTAACCCAACTAAACCAAACCTAGTCCCACTGCCACTGAGTTAATTCTGCCTCTTATTGACCCTGTATAGGCTTCTGAGGCAGTAAATCTTTATGGGAGTGAAAAGTCTCATATTTTGCCCGTGGAGAAAGAGTGGCTGGTGGGTTTGAACTGCTGACTTTGTGGTTAGCAGCCCATTGCTTATCTTGTAGTACACCACAGCTCCTTAATAAGCCAACTAATGGTTGGTGGTTATGTGCTGTGTAGTCAGTTCTGACTCATAGCAACTCTGTATAGATCGTCCAACGCTGTAAATTTTTATGGGAGCAGAAAGCCTCATCTTTCTCTCACAGAACCGCTGGTAGTTTCAAGTTGCTGACCATGAAATTAACAGCCCAACTCGTAACCACTACGCTAACAGAGTTCCTTATTAATCTGACTAGGGAGCCTAAAAGAATTAATCAGAGGAAAATAATGAGTTGTATTTTGGAAGTCAATAGAGATGACCAGTAATAGATCTGATGTGAAGAGAAAGGTCATGACTAGAGACCTGGATCTGGTCACTTTTACATGGAGGTACTCATTGTATCCAAGGGATTGAGTGAAATCACATAGAGTACTACGTTTTAATAGTAAAACCACCAGCACAAAAAACTGGACTAGAGCCTTCAGATCTATATTAAAATAATCTACTGTTAAGGGGAATTATTCAAAGGATGCTTTGGCTAAGTAGCAATTAAAAACATTTGCCTTTCTTCTTAGCAGAGGCCCCCAGTTTGCCTGGGGTTGAAAAAACTTAACTTTTAGGATATTTTATCATGATTTCACTATTTTTGCAACTTTTGACAAATTACTTAATTCTTCAAGCATGCTGACTTGGTGTGGTTGTTGTTGTTGTTAGGTGCCATCTAGTCGGTACTGACCCATAGCGACCTTATGCACAGCAGAACGAAACACTGCCCAATCCTGGGCCAACCTCACTACTGTTGTCACGCTTGAGTCCATCGATGCTGCCAATTGGTGTGGTGCATAGGATAAACACGAAACTAATAACCAACCACAAGGTTGATGGTTAAAACCCACCAGTTAGTCCTTGGGAACCTTATACTATGAATCAGAATCGACTTGACATCACATAACAACAACAGCAAGATGATTTTACATTTTCTTTTAGTTCTGATGGTCAAGGATTTTAACCATGACTTGAGGCAACCATTATTAAGTTCCTGTTTCTGCATGTTAGGCTTTTAAATTATATGGCAGATCCTTTGTCTAAGATACTTCCTTAATTTGAACTTCAGAGAAACTTTAAAGAAATGTCCTTCATACTGTGTACTTGCATTCATTATAACTTAGGCTCTTTTGACTTCTCACAAAGGTTATAAAAACGCATCCTCATACCCTTCCTGTCTCTTTGGCTAACCACTACGAAGTAACATTTATAAAGTACTGCCTAGACTGTGTCACCCTATTCTTAAATCCTTATGATTACAGAGTGTTTAACATGGCAATACAAGGCAATCCTCAATAAACTCCCAACCTTCTTGTCTTATTTAACCACTGCCGTGGGCTCTGGTAGCATAGTGGTTACAAATCGGGCTGTGGACCTTAAGGTCAGCAGTTCAAAACTACCAGCTGTTCTGTGGGAGAAAGATGAGGCTTTCTGCTCCCGTAAAGATTTATAGCCTCGGAAACCCTGTACAGGGTCGCTATGAGTCAGAACCAATTCCACGGCACATAACAACAACAACATGGGTTAACACAGAGTCCTGGAGTGGCACTGTAGACTAATGCATCAGATTGCAAAGTCGTTTGAACTGCAGGGCCAGTGGTTCAAGCTCACCAGCTGATCCTTGGAAACCCTATACAGGGTTGCTATGGGTCAGAATCAACTCAACGGCACTTAACAACAACAACTATGGGTTCATGCAAAGCCCTAGTGTGGTGCTGTGGGTTAATGCGCCAGACTGCAAAATTGGTTTGAACCACAAGGTCAGCAGTTCAAGCTCACCAGGTGCTCCTCCGAAACCCTATACAGAGTCACTATGTGTTGGAACCAACTCTAAGGCACTTAACAACAATAACAACAATGGCTTAATGCAAGGAGCTCTGGTAGTCTGGGGGTTAGGAGTTGGGTTGCTAACCTCAAAGTCAGCAGTTCAAAACTACCAGCTGTTCCACAGGCGAAAGATGAGGCTTTCTGCTCCTATAAAGATTCTACAGACTTGGAAACCCTGTACAGGGTCGCTATGAGTCGGAACCAGCTTTACAGCACACCACCACCACTATGGGTTAATATGTTAGACTACAAGGTTGGTTTGTACTGTAAGGTCAGCAGGTCAAGCTCACTAGCCGCTCCTTGGAAACCCTATACAGGCCTGCTATGAGTTAGAACCAACTTGACAGCACTTAACAACAAGTCTTCTCACATGCCAATTTCTACCCTGATTTAAACACATGCACATTTGGACTTTTCACTCCTTTTGCTGTTCTGACACCTAGAATACCCCTTTGACCTTTTCTCATTCTATTAGAATCTTACCTTCTTTGAATGGTCTCCTTGTGATTAAAAGAGTAATAATCAGCATGATCATTAAGCATACATGTTATTGTTGTTCAATTCCATCCTGTCAATTCTGAATCATAGTGACCCCCTTGGGCAGAATGGAACTGCCCATAGAGTTTTTGGCCATAATATGTGAAATCACCGGGTGCGTTCAGTCAGCTTTTCAATTAGTACCCAAGTGTTTAACCATTGTGGCACCAGGATGCCTTTAAGACTACATAACCGAGATATATATGAAAACAAAGGCAAGACTACTTTCTTCCGGCTATCTCTGTTAAATACTATCCAAGCGACTCTTTTTCCATAACAAACTTTCAAGTCCATTTTTTTATGTCCATTTATGGAGCATTTCCTGCTGCCAGATAGTGTGCTACAGATGAGGCAGATGTAAAAATAAACATCCTCAGATGCTGCCCTTCAGAAGCTTCTAGGTTAGTCGGGAAGAAAAGATAATAAATGCATAGCTGGTAGGATAACTGACGGATCCTGAAGGATCACTCCAGATAAGGTGATCTTTGTGGATTCAGACATAGGACAATGGAAACTGAAAGATATCCATATAGGGGAAACACTGACATTTAGGGGTACATAGTATATAAATAAGCTCTGGTAGCGTAGTGGTTACGAATCAGGCTGCTAACTTCAAAGTTGGCAGTTCGAAACTACCAGGGGTTCCGCAGGAGAAAGATGAGGCATTCTGCTCCCATAAAGATTTACAGCCTCGGAGACCCTGTGCAAGATCTCTATGAGTCGGAACAGACTCCACGGTACTTAACTACAACAACAGTGTATATATGAAAGTAAGTTAAATACATGTACCTTAATATTTAAATTTCTAAAAATATCAGTCTTGGAGGTTACAAATATCTTAGTGTCTTCCTAGTGCACTACTATATGTAGTGATGATGCTGAGTGCCACTGAGTAGGTTTTGACTCATAGTGACCCTTTAAAGGTTTCTAAGGCTGTAAATCTTTACAGGAACCTTACCTTTCTCCCTGAGAGCGACTGGCAAATTTGGACTGCTGACCTTGCAGCTTGTAATCCATTATGCTACCAGGGCTCCTTATTAAATGTAGTAGCTCATTTAAAAAATAAATAATACTGGTAATATTTAACAGCAGTAGCTAACATTTACTGAGCTGAGTGGTTTTCATGTAGTCATTCCAATAGTTTTATGCAGTATGGACTATTATTTTCCATATTTTATAGGTGAGGAAATTAAAGCACAGAGAAGAAAATGATTTATCTAAGGTCGCATGGTTGATAGTCTATGAATGCAGGCTCTGACCCCCGGTAATCTTCCTTCAAAAACTATATACCTATCCACCAGACTAATTCTGCTGACTTGTTTAGGAAATGAATTAAAGCAATTGTTCCTAAAAAGACATTTAAGGGAAAGGCTAACAGTTTTATAATAAAAGTGTTGTTGTTGTTATGTGCTGTTTAGTCAGTCCCAACTCATAGTGACTGTGTATAGGGTTTCCAAGGAGTGGCTGGTGAGTTTGAACCGCCAACCTTGCAGTACAAACCAACTTTGCTGTCCAGCCCATTAACCCACACCAGAACTCTATAGAAGTGTTAACAGGTCCCCTTTGTACTGATATACATACATACATGATTGTTGTTGTTGTTGTTGTTAAGTGCCGTCGAGTCGGTTCCGACCCATAGCGACCCTGTACAGGGTTTCCGAGGGTGTAAATCTTTACGGGAGTAGAAAGCCTCATCTTTCTCCCGCGGAGCAGCTGGTAGTTTCGAACCGCTGACCTTAAGGTTCGCAGCCCGATTCGTAACCACTACGCTACCAGAGCTCCTTTAGTGGCTCTGAATTTTCACTTCAGTCCATGTGATTTAGTAATTTAATATATTATATAACAACCCTTTACTTCTTCACTTTATTTTCACCTAAGAGGAAAGAGGGACTTTTTTTTTTAAGTGGAAATTTCTTCACGTATTTGTTGTTGACATGCCCAAATACCTTGAGAGACCTAGAGGTTTAAATTCCTCTCACACGACTATAATTACGTATATGTAGGCAAGTCATAAATGTTTATATAGCTGTTTTAAACCACTGATGGAAGAAAGTACCCTTCTCCATACCTATTGTATCTGTCTTGGAACACATTGTTTTGATTCTTGCATTTTTTTCTCAGAAGGCATTTGGCACTTATTTGGAGGGGAAATACTACATGATGCCACCTTTTGTTTATTTTCCAGAGAGTGAAGGGTTGCAAAACTAGGTGCCTACCATGATTTTCCTACTTGTAATAAAGGAGCTCATGTAGTGTAGTGGTTATGAGTCGGGCTGCCAACCTCAAGGTCAGCAGTTCAAAACTACCAGCTGTTCTGCGGGGGAAATATGAGGCATTCTGCTCCCATAAAGATTTACAGCTTCGGAAACCCTGTGCAGGGTCACTATGAGTCAGAACCAACTCCACGGTACTTAACAGCAACAAAGTGAAGCTGGAGTTTATCTCAGCAGGGGGGCGGCCCTCCTTTAAAATTCTTATTATGTTTTTAATAATCTATGCATCTAAGACTTTCTCAGAGTAGGAATCTGAGTTGAGAGTGCAAAAACTGGGTATTGCTGTAACCTACTATTGCAATCCACATGTGAAGATCTGAGCTGTGACTTAGAGAGATGGCGACTTGAACTGTAGTATTTATATCTTTCCTGAAACAGAAAGGATATAGCGTAGCAGTTACTATCATGATGATGGATTACTTGTAGAGGTGCTGAACATGCTTCCTCTATAGAGCTAATTGACATATAACTTCCACGTTGTTGTTGTTGTTGTTAGGTGCCATCGAGTCGGTACTGACTCATAAGGACCTTATGCACAGCAGAATGAAACACTGCACGATCCTGGGCCAACCTCATTACTGTTGCCACGCTTGAGTCCATCGATGCTGCCACTTGGTCAATCCATCTCCTTGG
>NW_006408679.1:131227-163211 GCF_000296735.1 Chrysochloris asiatica | reverse complement strand
CTTGTTCTTTGCCAATTCCTTCAATGTACCTTGGACATCCTCCTTCAGTATCATTGGCTCTTGATCATATGTTACCTCTTGAAACGGTTGAACGTTAACCATTTCCTTTTGGTACAGTGACTCTGTGTATTCCTTCCATCTTGATGCTTTCTGCATCGTCCAATAATTTGCTCAGAGAATCTTTCAGTAATGAAAGCCGAGGCTTGATTTTTTTCTTCAGTTCTAGCTTGAGAAATGCTGAGTGTGTTTTTCCTTTTTGGTTTTCTGATTCAAGATCTTTGTACATTTGGTTGTAATGTTTGGCTTTATCTTCTCAAGCTGATCTTTGAAATTTTCTGTTCAGCTCTTGGACCTCCTCATTTCTACCATTTGCTTTAGCATCTCTACGCTGGAGAGCAAATTTCAGTGTCTCTTCTGACATCCATTTTGACCTTTTCCTTCTTTCTTATCTTCTCAATTTCTTTTTGCTTTCTTCATGTATGATGTTCTTGATGTCATCCCACATCTCTTCTGGTCTTCGGTCTTTAGTGTTTAATGTTCTTCAGATGATCTCTAAATTCAGGTGGGATATATTCAAGGTCATATTTTGGCTCTTGTGGACTTGTTTTCATTTTCTTCAGCTTCAGTTTGAATTTGCATATGCATAATTGATGGTCTGTTTCATAGTCTGCTCCTGGCCTTTTTTTTGACTGATGATATGGAGCTTTTCCGTTGTCTTTTTCTGCAGATGTAGTCAATTTGATTTCTATGTATTCCATATGGTGTGGTCCATGTGTATAGTCATCTCTTATGCTGTCTAAAAAAGGTATTTGAAATGAACAAATCGTTGATTTTGCAGAATTCTGTCATACATTATCCAGCATCATGTCTATCACCAAGGCCATATTTTCCAACTATTCATCCTTCTTCTTTGCTTCCAACCTTTGCATTCCAATCACCAGTAATGATCAATACATCTTGATTGTATGTTTGATCAATCAGAGTGAAGAAGTTGGTAGAATTCTTCTATTTCATCCTCACTGGCTTTAGTGGTTGGTGCATAAATTTTAATAATAGTGGTATTAACTGGGATTACCTCTAGGCACATGGATATTTTCCTATCACAGACAGCGCTGTACCTCTTGACTGATCTGGATATGTTGTTTTTGACAATGAATGCAACACCATTCCTCTTCAATTTGTCATTCCTGGCATAGTAAACCGTGTGGTTGTCAGATTCAAAATGGCCAATACCAGTCCATTTCAGCTCACTAATGCCTAAGATATCAATGTTATTCATTCCATTTCATTTTTGACAATTTCCGATTTTCCCAGATCCATACTTCATATATTCCATGTTCCAATTTTCAATGGATATTTACAGCTGTTTGTCTTCATTTTGAGTTGTGCTCCATCAGCAAATGAAGGTCCAGTGGGCTTTACTCCCACGGGCTTTACTCCATTCTCATCATCACGGTCTACTCTACTTTGAGGAGGCAGCTCTTCCCCAGTCGCATTTTGAGTGACTTCTAAACTGAGGGCTCATTTTCCAGCCATATCTGACATTGTTTCTCTGCTATTCATAAGGTTTTCAGTGACTAAATATTCGGATATATTTCGTGACTCCTTTTTCCTAGTCTGTCTTCATCTGGAAGCTCATCTGAAACCTGTCCACCATGGGTGATGCTGCTGGTATTTAAAATACCAGTGGCATAGCTTTCAGAATCACAGCAACTCACAAACCACCACAGTATGACAAACTAACTTCCACATAGTCGCTATTATAAATGCTCCCCTGAATTAAACTGTTTGACTTCTCAGGCTACCAGTATGAGTCAGGCCTCTTTGGTTGTGATGACAGAACCCCTAAAAGAGGGAACTGGTTCGTTGTCATAAACCAACCATGTAAAATCCAGATGCAGCTGTCTGTGGGGACCAATCCACACCAGAATTCTGTCCTATTCTAACTTTGGTTCATTCTTTTGGAATGTTGGCTAATTCTCTCAGGTTCTTCCCTTCTACACCATGGAGTCACATCTTGTTATTGTTGTTAAGTGCCATTGAGTCAGTTCCAACTCATAGCGATCAGGTATAGCGTTTCCCAGGAGCAACTGGTGAGTTTGAACTGCCGACCTTGAGATTCAAGTCAACCTTATTGTCCTGTACTTGTCCCTTCAGTTAATGTGAAATTCAAGATTGGGGATGTCCTTGATTTCAAACTATAAGGATGTGATTTACTAGTTTCTCCACTTCCAGTTTTAAAAATGTCCATTCCAATACTATTCCTGGGATCCAAATGAAGTCATGTGCACACATAGCCCTGTGGGCACTCTGGCTTCCAGCCTCAGTAAGGGCTTCCCCAGTCTTGAATTAAGTAAGGGAAGAAGAGTTTCACTAGGAAAGGGGAAGGTGGCAGGGATCCTGAGTACATAAAACAGCAAGTGTTCACCCTATCCCTCTATTTCTTTCTAAAAAATGCAATCCTTAGTTTTTTCTTTGACTCTATGAATGGCTTGAAATGGAAAGAGGGGCCAAAGAGAACATCTCTGGTCATATTGATTTGAGAGTATTATTCTCCACAGCCAACAGAAATCCAAGGAGGCATAGTGAATCTTTGCAGGGTGCTTTGTTGTTGCATTTAGAGAACTCTAGCAATGAAATTTCATGGGAGTCCTAGTGTGGTGCTGTGGGCTAATGTGTCAGACTGCAAAGTCATTTGAACTGCAAGGTCAATGGTTCAAGCTCACCAGCTGCTCCTTGGAAACCCTACACATGGTTGCCATGGGTCGGAATCGACTTGACAGTACTTAACAACAACAACAACAACAACAACAAGCATATTAACAGAGAGGTATAAAGAACACATAAATGAATCGTTTATGTGCCAAACACTGTGCATGGTTCCTTGTGGCAGTACTGTACAAAGTGTGGTCTCTGGTGGACTGTTACCAGTTTACCACAAGGTAACAAGTGACAAGTATGAAATCACAAACAAGTGTTTGGAAACTTTCATATCAATCTTAAATTGCTATCATATTCAAGGACATAACCTGTGAGCATTTAAAATATATATTTTATTGTATTTCTGGTGAAATTTTACACAGTAAATTAGGTTCCCATTTAACAGTTACTACACAAATTGTGTGGCGCTGAAGGATAAGCACTGGAACACTAACCTCACGCTCGGCAGTTCAAAACCACCAGCTACTTCTTCGAAATCCTACACAGGGTCACTATCAGTTGAAACTGACTCAATGGCACTTTACAGCAACAACACACACAAATTGTATATAGGTGTTAGTCCCAATGGTCTTTTTAAAAATGTTATTTTCTACGCTCAATTTTATGATATAAGTAATTCTCAAAGTGAACACTGCGTGGCTACCCATTTGCTACCCATGCTAGAGAATAGGATCCCCTAGGAACTGGATTGAACCTCAGCATGGTGATCCTGCTTGGTCACCTTAGAGCAGGTGGTGGGCCGGCAACGTCGGGCGCGTGGGGTCCCCAGCTGATCTCCTCCCTCCCTGCCTTCCTCGGTTGGTGGCTGTTTGTGCTGGACGTGTGGCCAGAGAGGGGTGGGGATCATGTGGAACCTCGGCTACTTGGGACAGAGACATTGCCATGCTGCAATGAGTCTCAATGACTGGTAAGACTGAGGAATTCGCACTGACCACCTAAGACAGGCAGTGTCCCTTAAACAATCAATGAAGAAGGAGGACTCAGATGCAGACAGCACAGACCCGGTCAGGAGGCCAAGCCCCTGTGGGCCCAAGCGTTGTTGACCGTCCAAACCATAGGCTCTAAGGATCAGACTCTAGCTACCTAGTAGACATAACAAACTGTCCCTCATCTGATTATTCAGTAATGCTTGTTAGTAATCTCATACGTGAGCCCTGGATATCCATAGACAAATGTAAAAGCCTCCCCTAAAGGCCGAGAGTGTAAATTCCAATAAGCCAAGTCCCCCCCGATCCAAAAAAAAAAAAAAAAAGCTAAAGAGGATAGAGAGAGACACTGTAAACTGATGATATATGGCGGGGATAATAATCAATGTGGTGAAACAAGCTGTGTGAATGGTTGAATGTGAAGCTGATGATGTGCCCTGTAAACTTTCACTCAATGCAAAATAAAAACATTTAATTTAAAAAAAAAAAAAAAAAGTTATTTTCTGTACTTCTTTTTTTAAAAAAAACTGTTAAACTGATTCCGAATCATGGTGACCGGATGTGTATAAGAGTAGAATTTTGCTCCATAGGGTGTTTTGTTTTTAAGTTTTTATTGTGAATTGAGTGATAGTTTACATGGGAGAACATCGGTTTTACACTCATCGTTTCATTGCAATGATTACAATCTCCTCCATGCATCGTCATTCAACAGTATTTACTTCTATTCCCTCTGGTTTTTTTGTGGGTGGTGTGGATGTACACAAAAACAGTCAGGAATATATAATCATTTAAATAACCAAAGGACACATACTGCAATTCTGTTTCCTGGCCACCAGCACACAGCCTTTTTCTTTCTATGAGTCTGGAGTCTTCAGCTGCTCCCTCTCTCCATGTCCTCATCTCTGCCTCCATGTAATTCATTTTTATTGCATTTTATAAAACTGTTATTGTTGTTAAGTACCGTTTTGTCAGTTCTGATCATAGTGACCCTGTGTGGGGCTTCCAAGGAGCAACTAGTGGGTTTGAACCACCAACCTTGTAGTTAGCGGTCCACTTATCCTACAGTGCCACACCAGGATTCAGTTTATAAGACTAATACTTTGCAAGTGGTTAAAAATAAACATAAAATTTTAAAAACACCTGTTTGTTTGTTTTTTACCATAAAGACTTTGAGAACCCCTGCCTTTTCAAGCTTGAGGAAGAGCTGTACTTTATAGATGAGGAAGTGTCAGATCACACAGCTGGGAGGCAGGGAAGGATGAATGGAGGAGGCAAGGTTTGAACTGAGTCCATCAGCGCAGCACACTGTTTGCTGAAACTCACATTCACAAATAAGTGCAAAAATCTATTTCAAAGCTAACTCTCAGCTCAAGAGCCAGAAACCACACCTCTTTTATTTTTCAGTATCCCCCGCACCAAGTTAGGCATCAGACATTTAGTAGGTTTTCTACAAATGTTGAATAAATTTGCCTCTGCTCTTTGTTGTTAAGGAAAATTAAGAAGGGCACCACTAGCTTAGGTCAAAACAACAAACTCTCTCAGTCACTGTTCATTGGAAGAGAGAATTTTAACATAGACTTGCATTCTTGCAGTTCTACAGTGAACTTATCTTTTTTTTTTTTTTTTCTTCCTCTTGAGTTTTATTCAAGAATTTTTAGCCTAAAGTTTCCATTTCAAAGTTAAGTTCATTTTCCCCCTTGTACTTCTTTCATGAATAAATTAAGCAGAAAATGTGTCAAAAATAATTTTAAATGGATATATGTGCAACCAACATCTTCAAGTCTTGAAATAGATGGCCCGGGTGCTGTTTTAAATTGCATCCCCTTTTCCTTCCCCCACCTAGTACGAGAGAAAGCAGGCTGTCAGTAAGTCACAGAAGAAAAGGCACATTGCTTTTTGCCCTAGTGGCCACCACGTTGCTCAAGCCCACTCTGCTGCACCTGTTTGATGGACTAAGAACATTGGTCTTAGTGAAGCCCAGGGCAGGAGAGGTTAGAAAGCCGCAGGCTGCCAGGGAATGTGTCGCTGCAGGTTCTGTTCTGCTTAATGTTCCCTGGCTCACTTCTCTGCATTCTGTGAAGCCCAAATGTGTGTGCATTGAAAATCGACTCTGGGGATATGCTCTTCTCCCCTGCCACATAGGCCCACAGCCTGGAGCATGGTGGCGGGAACAGCCAACTCATTTTCCGAAGAAGCCCAAAGGAAGCTGAACAAAGTATTGCCTGTACCCCCTGCCTAAGTTAACAACAGTAAACATCAAGTTCAATAAAGATAGGAAAAGCAAAGCTAAGAAAAACATAGAGTTGTCATTTCAATAGTCTTAATTCAGAGTATTTTTTTGAAAGAAAGTTTTGATCTTCAATATTATTGTAAGATAGAAAAAGTTGAAATATAAAAATCAACAATTTAATGATGATTAATTTCTTCTGAAATACCTTTTCCTAATTGCATATATTCATTGGACCAATTCTTAAGCATTGTTGTTGTCGAGTGCCGTCAAGTCGGTTCCAACTCATAATGACCTTGTATAGGTTTTCCAAGGAGTGGCTGGTAGGTTTGAACTGTCAACTTTGCAGTTAATAGTGCGTATCTTACTGCATCACACTAGGAATTGTTGTTGTTGTTATTAAGTGCCATCAAGTCGATTCTGACCCATAGGGACCTGGTATAGGGTTTCCAAAGAGCAGCTGGTGAGCTTGAACTGCCAACCTTGTGGTTCAAACCAAACTTGCAGTCCAGCACCACACCAGGAATTACTCAGTTGCTATTTAATGTACCAACTCGATGGCACCTAACAACAACAAATTTAATGTTTCCCTGATACCCACTAGTATATTACACAATTATTCATTGATTGATGAGTCTTGTACTCAAAGTTCATTTTAAAGATCCTGAGAAAGGACGAGGCTTGGGAAATGTCCAGTTGTTTCAGTGCTTCATCTCAGTCCATGTCTCATAGGGGACCAGCAAGCACCCAATTCAGATAAACATGTTTTTATCAAACAACTGTTTGTTCTAACGGTTTAGCAGAAGACACAATCCCCTGAACTCAGGAACTCAGAGTGAGCACCAGATGGATCAGAAAGCATTTGGAAAGTCATTGTCAACTAAGAGGACCACTCTGCTTTTCCTTGGCTCTGTGTAACCTCTCTCCAGTAGGAGTGGGGTCAGCTTGTGAGAGGGCTCAACCTCTCTTGCCTCGAACAAGCCATGCGCTGTTTAGGTTGCCACATATCAAAAGAATTCCTTCTTCAGGAAGGGCACTGGTATCTAACCAGTGCAAGACTTACCAAAAATGCACTGAGTATTGCAGGAAGACTTATTATAAATATAGCTATCCTGAAAAAATGAAGTTTATAAAATAAAGTAACAAGTCACTATTGAAATATATACAAGGGGCAGAGGTGGAGGATGTTCAAGATGAGGCATTAAAAGTGGGTTTTAGCAGTGCTTAAGATTTGCCCATTTTTCAATAGCTAATCTGAAGTGAAAGGAACCCTGGTGGACTAGTGGGTTAAGCACTGAGCTGCTTATGACAGCAGTCAGTGGTTCAAACCTACCAGCCTTTCCTTAAGAAAAAGATGAAAGTGTCTGTTCCCGTAAAGTTTACTGTCTTGGAAACCCTACAGAATGGTTCCACTCTGTCCTACAGAGTAAGAGTCGGAATTGACTCAATGGTAGTGGGTTTTCATTTGGAATCTGAACCTTGACACTAGCCTTCATTCTCTTTGTGATTATCTTTGATCATCTTGGGAAAGTCTCCTTCACAGATCTTAACTACCATTTTTTGAGCAACCTCACTTTTAACTCATTGAGAGTTCTTCAAAATCTGAGGTGTTGTTTATAAGAAACTCCAATACTATTAATATAAATTCATGTAAGAAAATTAATATACAGTCATAATACATTGGTTCAATTTAGAAAACTTCAGAGCCATTACAGGTGTGATCAGATTACTCCAGTCTTTTTTTTTTTTCTAAGGTGGTGGTACTGATGAGTTAGGGACACAAAAAGAGTATATTGCTAATCATACTTCCTATTTTATAAATCGTAAATTACCCTCTTTGTGTTAGAGGGAAACCCATCTTGCCAGTCCTTATATTAACTCTTTGTCAAAACAATATCTAATGGAAGCAGCTCTGTAGCCCAGGGGCTTTTTAAGTTCTGTTTTGTTGCACTGATGACAATTCTATATTCTTATTTCTAAAATACCTCTTTCTGATATAAGACATTTACTCAGAATCATTCTCTATTTAATTACTCGACAGTGTTTAAGTTGAAGAAAGATGATAATTATGTTAAGAAATAGCAAAATTCATCTACAGTGAAAATAGAGCCCATGTCAACACTGTAGAGAAACTCAAATTCAGACCCTACACCGAGGCTGATTTTCACAAAGAATTATCTGTTAAAAATGAAAGAAAGAATAACAGCATGAGACAACTCATGTAACTAATAAACTTTTTAGATGCTGTTTCATATGTTTGCTTTTCATTAAATTCAGAAATGGTTGCGACTATGTTGTTGTGATTCAGTCAACATTGATTCCTATCTGTTTTTCATATACAAAGGCTTCAGGATGCCAGAAAATAAACTGTTAACGGAGAATTAACTTCTTTGGCATGCTTTCATACTTATCTTCCAAATTAAAGAAAATGAAATGGGCAGAAACAGAGTGTAGATTACCTCCTTTTTGTCAAAAATGGTGGGAATTTGAAAATTAATAATAAAAAAGGGAACAGATGCAGTAACATGCCAGAGGGAGATTAATGTGGAGAGTAAAATCTGTGAGCAACAAAACTGAAGCAAACTGAATCAGTGGGAGGTGGTTGTACAATCAAAATCAGGATAAAAGAGAAATTACAAACAACCCTGCACTTGTCAAAGTAGTAGTAATGAAATCCTGATTCTGCCAGCAGTGAGAACCTGTGTTAGCACTTTGGGGTAAGGATGGTAGCCGGGTGCCAGGTAGGAGGGCAGTGTTAGGTTGCTGGGCAGCAGCCATCTTGTGTAGAACAGATGGCACGGAAAGCTGGCAGGGGAGGGGCTCCTTAGCAGAACTAATCAGACAGTAACAGATAGGGCAGCTGGGAAGACTGACCACAGAGAGGGAGTCTGCGGGGTAGCCGAGGGCCATGATGTTTGCAGTGGTGTGCCCATTGGTCTGAGATAAGACCTTGCAATGTCTTTCCCGTCTATGGAAGAACGAAAACTTTTGTTCAAAAAGAAAAAATTGAGTAGAACTGTATCAAGATTGGGGTTTTATGTAGGTATTAAGGTAGAAATTGAGAATGGAAGAATGGTCCATCTCAGGATTTGTTGTGTGAGTTTTCAATTTCAGCTTCCGTGGAACTTTGATTTTTGCTGTTTGTAACTGGTTCTGCTATTCTAATGTATATAGCAAGACACCACAGCGTGGCCATGAAGTGATCACTTTATATAGTTTATGCATCAAAAGTTTGTATTCTAAAAGCTATAGTTAAATTAAGAAAATATTTTTCTATATGATTTTGTCCACATAATATCTTCCTTATGTGAAACTAAAAAGCAATCATATAATACATGCATTTGTACCTAAGAGTTTTTTATGACCTAGTTATATTTGATTTAGAGGTACTTGCCCATCTTTCCCCCCTTTCCCCATTTAGCTGTGGATACAGCATCAGAATGTAAGCATAACTTAGAGTCAAAGAAATGTTAAAAGTAAAATCATTCCAAAAGAAATAAAAGAAAAAATGAATCAATTAAATGTAATAACTAATTAAGGAGCCATGTTCTTTTTTAAAAATATATAGAACTCTGGACATTTGTGCTAGAATTATTACTTTAACAAAGAAATCCATATCTCCTACATCTGTTTTGAACTTGTGTATTTCTTTTTTTGCAGAAGGTTTATAGCTTGGCTCAATTATTCATTTTGGAGGGGGAGGGAGAAACATTACCAGGATTTGAAATAGGTGGTATAACATAGCCATATGCTATTTATGCAGCAGTTTCTTCAATAAATCTAATTTGGTGCTGTCAAAAAATTAGACTTATTTGATATAGCAGCACATTAGTAAATGATTGTGGCAGATTTAAAGTTGTCATTTAGTTTCTTCGTGCCCTTAACAGAATATTGCAAATCCATTTTCCCCCCTTGATCAACTGTCTCAGTTATTTGTCCTGCAATCCTACAAATATACCCACATCTGAAAGAAGGTCTTGCCTTAAGGTAATTGAGGAAGGGGGTGGAAGCATGAATACCTACTGTTGTTGAAAAACTTCATGAATACATAGCCAGAAAAATCAACAAACCAGAGAAAAAATAATTGTTACCCTTACTTTCAATTCTCAGAAAAGTGGAAACTGATAGTCTCATTGACAATGTAGATAAAAATTAGGGGCAGTTTTTTGTTACGGAATTTAAATATTTTTACCTCCATCTTTCATCTATGTGCTGTTTTAGGAAAACTGATATTAAAGGAAGTAAACTGCAATTTGTCTTCACCTGGCAGCACCCTTAGAAATGGCTACCTGGTACTGTAACCTGGCAACATTGCTTCACTGCCTTTTGTTTTTCTTTTTCCTGTAAAATTTGTATTTCAGGTATTGGTATCAAACAATCTAAAACTTTTCCTAGTTTTTCTCTTTAAAAGATAGAATAAGCATATTCAACATTAGCTAATTCAAGATTAACTGCATTCCCTGAATTCCTAAATTAGTTCATTTTTAAAAGTAATCTTAACATCGTTTCCTATTTCTCTTTCTTAAATATTTAGGGAGGAGAATGTGTGTGTGTGTGTGTGTGTGTGTGTGTGTGTGTACTAATGCATCTCTATGTGACTGTAAATGATATTTAACTGGGTGGTTTTTCATTTATGTTCTGATCATACAAATTTTCCAAAGAATGCTACTAGTGTGTTTTTGAAACACAACTTGCTAAGAATGAAAGTTCCTTCACGGTGATTGAAGCAGCTTGCATTAAACTAGCATTTTGCTAATGTTTCTTTATTTTATATAGCAAATCAGACCATGGAAGTTATCAAATTGCCAGTAATCTTTCAGTGTTATTCAGAAGCAAGTATCCAGGTAATCAAACAATTATCAAGCTCAGATTATACTGAAGGGAAAAAATAATCCAGAAAAGTGTCAGCAAATGTCCTGGATAAATTAGGTAATATTTTAAAAATAGTCTCCACATAAACAGAAATTATATTTTAGGAAACTGACAAAGCAGTCACCTCTTAGAATTTATATTTTGAGTTCAAATTCCACATTTAAAATTAAATTCATGTATTAACTAAGAATGTTTTATACCCATACATAGTACACAGAATGTCTTTGAGACTAGTGATAATATTGAAATTACAGCTAAGAAGAATGTCTCTGCACTTGGATTTCAAACTATTTTGGTATTTTTGCTTTTGTATTTAGTGTCACAATAATTTTAACACATCAGAAAACTGTGTTGATTAATCCTTTTTTATATAAATTATAAATATCTAGTGAAACTTCAAATTTTAAAATTTCATATCTTTGTGGTTTGCTTTTATTTCTAAAACCTACTTTCATGTTCATGCCAATGAAGTAAGGTTTAATTGTTAGCTTAAAAAAAAACTTAAGAAAATTTTAGACTTGATCTAATACAAACATATACAATAAAATTAAACCATGAGTTCATCCTTCAAAATATAAAAGCAGCATTATAAATAAAATATCCTGTTAGTTAATATATCAGGTTTACATTGATAAACAGTGTTTTGGTTAATTAAGATTTTTTTGCCACATGTTTTCGTCTAAAAAAACTAGCCTCCTTTTTCTTATAAGAAATTAGAATTGAGCCATTGGTTCATTGATTTGCTTTTTTTCCCCAAAAAAAGAATGATTTTTCTAAAATAATGGTAAGGAAATGAACATAAGTTATTTCATGTCCGATTTATGAAGGGAGAATGAGTACTTGAATAGAAATAGATGACAGAATAAATTCAATTGAGATTATAAATTTCACTTAATTTGTATGAGCTTTTTTTTCACCGAACTGGCCTATTGATGCGGTTTGTATTTCTGTTGGTAGAATATGCATTTGTTTGGCAGCATATATTTGAATATTGTTTAATCAGGATTCTGTAAAATAATGGAATCTGAAATATTTATGAACTGATTTATATACTATGAGTTACATTTTTCAGTAATGGAGATATGTGTCAATACTTAGTTTATAATGAGATGGTACATATTTGTACATTTTAAGCATTTCAGTGTAAAATTTCTTAATTGGAATACTCTCCTCCTTGGCTAATTCATTAGTGAAAATATTTACTCCTCAAGTTAATGCCATATAGTCTGAAGCAATTTTTACATAGTGTAAACTTGTTTATGATATTTTGATTTCACTTTAAAACTTTTATTTTGCTGCTTATACATATAGTTCAGACTCAGTATAATGAGAAGTGCAGACACACATGAAGAAAATACTTATCAGCTGTCTGGTTTTGCAAATGATCATTAAAACACTATGTCTTACTACTCTGACTCCAAATTATTGTCTTCCCGAACCCAAAAGTAATTTTCACAAGTACATTACACAACAGAACTTCATCCTCTTCTGCTGGTTAGCAGTAGAGGATTTAAATCCATGCCGACAGTTCATTTGACAATGACCTTGAGGGGCCTTGCTTCTTGAAGAAGAAAGCAGAAGCTTGCGGTAAACAAAGTTCACTTCTGACAGATGGATTGAATGACAGAAAGGTTGCGAGTGCCAGAATAGCCCTGGCAGAGGAGGAAATGTTCAGTGGAATCCAACAGGAGAGGAGGTGTGAACAGGTGCAGGGTTGCTGACGGAAGGGGAACCAGATGGAAGGAGCCAGAGCCAGTTTATTTAAAGGAAAAGGCAGAAAACATTGAAAGGCTGTGCGATCAGCGGCTAAAAGTGTTCATAGAGGAAGGTAAAAATTCACAAAGCAAAACTGCACAGTGGGGTAGCTCGCACTTAGCATAATGGTAGTAATTTGTGAGTTTAGTTTGGAAGTTGCAATTGAAATACATTCATCTTGGCTCTTGACACCATCAAGTATAGATATTTAAAAGTTGTTTATTTTTTGAAGTTTCTAAGCTTTTTTTATCTGTTCATTAATTTAATTTTTTTCCAGCCAGAAGCTCCGTTGTGTTAATACTAAAATTGTATCATCAACTAGGAAAAGATGAAAATTTAAAGTGAAGGTTAACATTCCATTCAAATTTATCTTACGATGCCTCAGTTTTGTTCACATATAGGAAGCAAATGTACGCACTGTTGGGTGACATCTGTAATATCTAAGAAATTTGTAATGTTAGAATTATGATGCCACTGGCTGCTTCTGCTGTTTTGAGTTTCTGTATTCATTTTATGAGGTCCAGTTTTATTGTTTCAGTTGGAATGGTACTCTCTAAAATATACCTTTGCCTGCTGTGATCTGCAGGTTAATTTCTGCTGCTGCGTTTGCCCTGATTTTCGCTGACTTTCATTGACCTGCCTTAAGGCAGACACCTGCAAGCTCAAGTAAGATTTAAAATGGGAACAGTCTACAGTGAGACAAGGAAGGAGAATTTATCCATTTTCTTAAAGCTATTCAAATGGAATATTCTCCTCTGCAAACCAAAGGCATGCTTGGTAATACTAAGTGTGGTCACATCATGTATGCCATTTATGTGGGCCCTTGCATACCACAGTTGTCCTTGAAAAGTTCCCTGCATTACATTACATTACCAATACAGAGATATCAGTGGAGGAGGAGCTATTACAAAGCAATCACCAGAAGGGGGGATCAAATTAAAATGCACAATTAGAGATTTCAAAGATGTAGTAAAGCATTCACCAAAGTTTCTGCACACTTTCTTTCCACAAAGACTGAAATGTGTAGAGCAAATTAAAAGAGCCCAGAATCTGTAGGATAAGTACTGTACTGTGAACCACAAGGTCAGCAGTTCAAACCTACCAGTTGTTCCTTAGAAACCCTATACAGGGTTGCTATGAGTCGGAATGGACTCGACAGCACTTAACAACAAACAACAAGTATTCACAGACCTCATCTCAGAACCACGAGGATGAAATAGTGTACATTTCATTAGACTTGGATTTGGAGCACACTTTATTTTGGGGACAGTGTCTATGAGCCATGACATGCTTTTGATCAGCAGTTACAGAAGGTGTTTATTTACTCCTTTGTTGTTGATGGCAGTCAACACCTTTGGTCACTTTTGTTTCTGCTAATTTGGGCAACTGTAGTTTTAAGGAATAGTAAATAATCTCTTCTAATGATAGAAAATTGGCAGTTTGCATTTTAAAGTCAGCTCTAAAATGTGCCTCTTCTCCCACTTGGTAAGAAGTTTTCATCTAGTAACTGTTCTTATCCATGTAGAATTTTGCTTTAAAAATGATTGTTTGGAATTTTGCTTTAAAAATGATTACATTGCAATCTATTGATTTTGCTATTCCTGCCATGAGAGCTGCTGCTACCTTTGTACAATAATGCTACGAGCATCGTTGTTGTTGGTAGTGGCCACTGAATTGATTCCAAGTCGTGGCACCCATGTGTGTGTCAGAGTAGAATTGCTGTGCAGAGCTTTCAAGTCTGTGAACTTTCAGAAGCAGATGACCAGGACCAAGACAGCTTCCCAAGTGCCTCTAGGTGGATTCAAACCACTGACTTTTGGATTAGTAAGTAGCCAAGTGCCTAGACATTTGCGCCACTCAGAGACTCCTACTAGCATAGTGCTGCTGTATAAAGTAATAACAGAAAACTCACCTGAATAATGGGATTCTTGGAACGGCAGTAAAAAGAAACTCTTAACAATTAATGTCATCATTGATAGTCACACTACAAATTAAATAAAAGCATCCTAGAAATATGTAAATTTAGTTGTAGCCAGCATAATTTCTTATATCATAGGGATCTTGATTTTTTTTTTTTTTCTAGTATAAAGGGATAGCAGGTTGATTGCTTTTCAACAGACATTCCCTCAACGTTTATTGAACCTGTGCTAAGTTTAAAAATGAAGGTGATGTGTAAAATATAACAATGAAGAAGTCATGATCTTTCTTTACAGGTAGCCTATAGCTTAGTAGACAAGCTTGTGTGTGTATAAAATCTACTGCGCAGTAATTAGATTTATAAATTCCCTTAATTCAAGATCATAATAATTTTCTCTTAACTCAAGATCATCATAAATTTTCCTTAACACCAAGATCATCATAAATGAATGAAATAATAAAACTATCCATCTTGTCCAATAGTATATGAGAACTCAGATGCAGAGAAGTGAAGTGACTTGTTCAAGATGAAAAGTTATTTAGTGGTAAAGACTTACATGAATAAACCTATTAAAATCTTTCTTTAAAAATCATCCTCAGCCTTTTGCTAAAAGGGGCAGTAATTTTATTTTTGAATTTCAATATATGGTTGCTAGTTCTTAACACACAAAAATAAAGGAGCATTTACAAACAGCATTTACCAAATTGTGTTCCTTGGAATGCACCTTCTGGGATGGTAGAAAAGATAGTTCCTCATATACAGTGCTTACTTCAACATGATCTTTACACATTAAATCCTCAAATCCCCAGATGGACCTATGAGGTAGATTCTGCAATGATCCCCACTTTACAAAGAAGGAAACTGAGGTATCCTAAGGTTAATAACTTGACTAAACTCATGGAGCTTCTATGTCATGCAGTTGTGATTCAAGCCTATGCAGTTAGGCTCCAGACTACATAGTTTTATGTATTATACTGTGTTGCCTCTATCTATTATGAAAATGGGTTCTGTGCTCGATGCGCTTGGGAAAACTACATTAAGGCTAAATAGGGCTCTTGACAGTAGGACTTCTCAAAGCCTTTAATAGGTTAATGCACCTTGTAAATATCTTAGAAAGAAAAAAATACTTTGCAGCATTTCCTTAATATATATTATAGAAACTTTTCAATTAAGTTTCCACCTAGCTACCAGAAGTTGTACACTTTGGGGAAAACTGACCTAAATTCATATATTGTAACTGATCATTGGTGGTGGTGGTGGTGGTGGTGGTGATGTGCCGTGGTTCTGACTCATAGAGACCCTGCATAGGGTTTCTGAGGCTGTAAATCTTTACAGAAGCAGAAAGCCTCGTCTTTCTGCCGTGGAACCACTGGTAGTTTCTAACTGCAGCCCGATTTGTAACCACTAGCAGAAATTACTTGCTTTTCTATCTCATCAGTGTTTGTGGAACATTACTTCCTACCCCACCCCCTACATTTCACTTTCTGTGTAACCCAAATGACTAATGAAGAGAATAGATGTAGTTTTCTTTCCAATTAGATGGCTTTCCTCTAAAGTTAGAAGGGGAGAACATTTTTATCATTACGTGAAGAATCAGATTACAATAAGTTCTCCCATATCTTACTGTCCAACGTTTGTCTTTATGTGTTAATAGTTGTTGAAAATAAATTTGACAAATAACTAGATGCGAATCAGTTGACTGAGTTTAGCTAAAAATATCATGGATGCTTTTGGGTGTATATCTATTTAGACAAGTCTTCTACCAGGAATTATTGGCACAAGTGTGAAATGTGGGCCCCTGAGTCAGACACTGTGATCAATTTTATTCTACTTTAACCCACAATATACCACTATGTCCTCCCTTCTGTAAGTTTCCTTTCCTGTGCTTTTCAGAAATGGAGCAACTCCTGAGCATTAAGTACTAGGAGTTGAGAAGTTTAGCCTTCATAATGTGCTAATTCTTCTGTAAATACCCTTGGAATGCTTATAATTTATGGTTAGTTTAAGCAGCTTCTTCAGGTGAGATTTTCTATGAATAATGATCTTGTAATAATAACGACTGGTATCATCATGGTTCTCATAGGGTTTGCTGTGTGTGGTTCTGACTTTCCTGCCCACCCAAATTTCTGGATTCTTGGATTACATTACCTTCCAACAACTTTGATAGAAGTTTGAAACCATTCACTCCTCTATTTGCATTCCACAAAGTGCAGATAATGTTTTACAATAAGTGAAAGCTACAAAAGGCAACAGATTAACTCACCAGGCAGTAGGATAGTTTGCTAAACTGACTGACAGATTGGTTGACTGACTAATTTGATCTGCATAATCCTCTTGATGAACTTTGCAAGTGTTAGTTTCTTCCTAAATCTAAGTAATAATATGAGAATGATTAGTGAAGATTGGGAGAAGAAATCCGAGTAGAAACATATCTCAGAGAATTGTTCTTTCACATTTAGCGGTAATCCATTTTCCATTTGTATGAATTGTGTATTAATTTATTAGAAGTCTATAATCAGTATGCATAATTAGACAATTTCCCTTAACTTGCCAGCTTAATTATAGGGAATAACTTTTTATAGGCTTTATAACTAAATGTTAAATATGAGTATATATTTTTGGAGATGCTTCAAACCAGATATTATTTACAGGAGAATAATAAAAAATAAAAAGGTTGTATCACTTACATTTGGATTATAAGTAACTACTTCAGCTTCAGGTGTTCCCAATTTTATATTAGCATTCTTCTTTTATTTCTCTCTTCAAGTAATGGTAATTGGTTGATTTATCAAAAGAAATTTATCAAGGTAAAAAAAATCTCATTTTAATAATTTTTGTTTTTTAAAAATTATGAGCTTTGATATTTTCACAAGACATTTAAATTTAGTAGAGCTGATAACATGGTTATTTTGACTTGTGGAACATCAGGATTAAAAATGATGCTTTGGTATAGGGAGGTAGCCAAAAGAGTTATGCTCAGAGGAGAAATTATAATTTCCAGGAGAAATCATAATGAGAGCCACAAAATGTGAACCATATGTGTAATTTAAAATTTTCAAATAGTTAATTGAAAAAAAAATTCAAACCAGTAAGAGTAAACAGGTGAGCTTAATTTTAATAATAGCTTATAAAAATAGTATCATTCTAATATCTAATCATCATATTAAATTATTAATGAGATAATTCCACACTGTTTTTAAACTAAATCTTGAAAATCCAGCTTGTGTTTTACATCTACCGTACATCTCAATTCAAACAGCCACATCTCAAGTGCCCAGTAGTCTTTGTAGCCAGGGGCTGTCAGGCCAAACAGTTCTAGAATTTTTCAGTTTTCCCAGCTTCCCCACATGCAGGTAGTTTCTCATGAACATAAACCCAGAATTCTATTTCTACAGTGATTGAAATCACTTCATATAAAGAAGAAAATCATGTTATAAGTTTCTTTAACTTGGATTCCCTTAGCTTATTAATCCTTTTCTGAGGATTTGGCATTTTGACAACAAGGAGGATTGAGGAAGTTGTCACTTTCTGACTGTTCTTGAACAGTTATCCAGTTAACAATACCCACATCACATTGCAACAAGCTCTTATCTTTGCCTTTATATGTTAAAACTGTTTAAGATGCACTTGACAATTAAATAACTAGATGCCAGTCAGTTCACTGAATTTAGACACCTTTCAAATGGTTATCTAGGCTGGACTTTGCTGGTTGCTTTGTGTGGAGCAGCTCACGTAATCCTGATAATGTCATTTTACAAGTGAGAAAACTGAAGTGAAATTCCACTTTATAAAGTCACATTCTGTACACGGTGGAGCCAGCACCCAAACTTCAGCCTGTGTGTTTCCAAATCCCACACTCACCTCTAGTCTGCAATACTACCACTTCCTGTGTAGCTTTTAGCAGTAAATAGAGGAAAACACTTCTTCTTCCACCATGGTAATGTGTCTTTGAGATAATTACTTTGATTGTTACACTTTGAGTCATCATCTAGGAATCATGACAACAATAATAGTAGTACTAATGAATGTTTTTGAACACTTACTATGTGTTGGCGCTGTACTAAATATACTTTACTTACAATATCCCGGTAGTCCTAGAGAGAGTAAATAGCTTGCTTAGAGTGCACAGTGAAGAAATTGGGGCTCAGCTACCAAGTCTGGCTGATATCAAGGCTATGTACAAATGAATGGCCAGCCCTATTGACCCTCTACCTTATGGCTAAGGAATAAAGGACAGAGGTATGCAGTTCTTTTTAGAGGTATTTTTGGATTTCAGAAAAAGAGTCACAGTGGCACAGTGGTTAAGTGCTCAGCTGAAAACAGAAAGGTTGGCAATTTGAATCCACCAGCCTCTCCACAAGAAAACGATGTGGCAGTCTTCGTCCATAAGATTTACAGTCTTGGAAACCCTATAGGGTAGTTCTACTCGATTATATAGGATCCCTGTATGTCAGAATAGACTTGACAGTAATGGATTTGATTTTCAGTTAGGGTTTCAGTTGCTTATATTCCCTTTCTCAGGGCATTAATTCCCTGATTTGAGTAGGCCTAGTGCAAGCTCTTTATAGAAATGAGTTAAAGCTAGATTTGGCAGAAAGGAAGAAGTAGACCTTTAGGAAGTCCTGGTGTGGCACTGTAGCATAAGCACTCGACTGCAATGTTGGTTAGAACCTCAAGGTCAGTGGTTCAAATCCACCAACCACTCTTCAGAAATCCTATACAAGGTCCCTATGATTTGGAACTAACTTGATGGCACTTATAACAATCACAAGGTCTTCAGGAATACAAAGGTCTGCTCTGCAGCTATAGAAATGTTGAGGGAAAAGGCTAAGAAATTATTACGGTGGTGGTGGTGTGCCATCAAGTCAATTCCGACTCATAGCGACCCCGTATAGAGTGTCTAAGGCTATAAGTCTTTTTAGCAGCAGAAAGTCTCATCTTTCTCCCTTGCAGTGACTGGTAGATTCAAATTGTTGACCTTGAGGTTAGTAGCCCAGCTTGTATTCCACTACGCTACCAGGGTCCCTTAAAGAAATGGAAAGAAGACGAAATCCAGCAAGCACTTAAAGAGGCAGAGGAAACCATAAAATTGTGACTAAGAGTGTTGTTGTTGTTAAGTACTGTTGAGTCAGTTCTGACCCATAGCGACCCTACATAGGGTTTCCTAGAAGTGGCTGGTGAATTTAAACTGCCGACCTTGTAGTTCAAACCGACTTTGCAGTCCAGCACGTTAACCCACAGCACCACAAGGTACAACATATAGTATTTTTTATAGTCAAATATAAATAATGTTTAATCATAAAGTGACTAAAAGTAAAAGTTTTGGATTAGGAAAATGACCTAATTGCAGTATCAATATCAATAACTTTCTTAATCGATTGGAAAAAGTATAGTCTGTTAGAAATAATTTTGAACGAGGAATGGAGTCCTTGTGTGGTGCTGTAGGATAAGCATTGGATTGCTAACCACAAGGTCAAACCCACCAGTCCCTCTTCGGAAACCCTATATAGGGTTGCTATGAGTCAAAACCAACTCAACGGCACTTAACAACAACAAGAAATGGGAGGCCTTGGGATCAGGCCAGGTTTCTCTCCTGTAAATGTATTACTTTGCAATTCCGGATTTGTGTGCAAAAGTGGCGATGTTACAACTTTAAAATCTAACTTTTTTGTTATCATGCCAAGGCTATCGGCCAACAGACCATAATCCTAATTTCTATATACAAATATATTGGAGGTTTGACCAGAGGCAGAGCATTTCAGCAGTAATAAAAATTCTTTATTACAACAGTTCTTCACTTACTTATAAGCTTAGACTTCTGGGAAATTCAACCATTTGCAGCACAGCCATAAATGAGATATAAATTTAAAAGTTTGTTGAACAATCAAACAACTGTTGCGAAATCCTTGCATTTTGCTTTATAGTTGTTATGGAACTAAACTATTCTAAAGCATCACTTTAGACATTAAAAACACACAATAACAACAACAACAAAAATAAAAACATAGCAGCAAATCACAGCAAAAACAAGGAAAGAAAAAAGAAAAGAAGATCAGCATATGCTGCTATATGCTTTCTGGTTGGTTAGAAAAGCAGCTAGGATTTTCCATGCAACAAATATTATTGAATGCCTCATGTCTCCAGTGATTGTTTTGGCCACTCAAAGATATAATAATGAGGGAATAGCCATGGAAAATGAACCTGCTTCATTTTAAGTTATGAACCACAGTTACCAAAAAGTATTTGTTATATTTGGCGAATTTTGCATAAGAAAGCAGACCCAGAAGTACTATATTTTAGACATATTTCTATGGCAAATGTGTGGAATCCTATGTATCTAATGTCTGGAAAAATCTTTCATATGCATCGTTTCATCTTCCAACAATTCTAGATAAATAAAACATTGCTCTGTCAGACTTGAACTCCTGGTATAGTACTGTAGGGTAAGCACCAACCACAAGGTCAGTGGTTTGGTAGTTCAAATCTACCAGCTGTTCCACAGAAACCCTATACAGGGTCACTATAGGTCAGAATGGACTCAACAACACTTAACAATAAACAAGAACAACTATCCTGCTTGAGAAATAAGATACAGTGATGTTGTTTGTTGTTAGGTGATGTCAAGTTGGTTCCTACATTTAGTGACCCTGTATAGGTTTCTGAGGCTATAAGTCCTTATGGGAGCAGAAAGTCTCATCTTTCCCATGTAGAGCAATGATGGGTTTAAAGCACTGACCTTGTGGATCCATTGCTTATCCTACAGCACCACTGGCACTTCCAAAGATACCATAATGCTTATTTAATATTTATAGTTACTAATATTATAGCATAGTTCTGAATAAATGTAATGGCCACAAAGCAACCAACATGTACTCCAGGGATTTAGAAGATAATTTCAGAAACATCCAAATAATATTGTAGAAACTCTTTTCAAACAATTTTAATACAATTTGACATTGGTGCACATTTATTGGTAGATTACCTGAATGCCATTATGATACATATTGACCTTACCAATGGTAAACTGGAATTACTCATCAGAGAGATTCATTACTAGGACTGAGTATGCATTAAACCAATAATCTTCAGAGAGGAAAAGCAAGAGTTGACAAAGTGATCATTTTACACAGGCAAATCAGAGATGCAAAATACAAATATTGTGACAGTTTGAAGCTACAAAGGCAAAATAATGATTTAATTTATTTTATGCAACAGTGTATTTGTGTTTGTTCTTTAACCTGGAGAACTATGCACATGATATTGTAAAATAATTCAGAGGAGCTCTCCGTACAATCACTAATGCATTAGGGACGTCTGAGCTACTTAAAAAAAAAAAAAAAAATTTAAGGCTGAAAATTAGTGAAATGCACACTTGATGGCTCTTCAGTTTCATTATTCACCTATGGTATCTACTAGATCTAAAGAAACAATGACCAAAATTGCTCTTACTCTTGTTGTAGTAATAAGTGTTCTCTCTGCTTCTAATGTTGTCCCTGCCCCATCTGTTCCCCACACTGTAGCCAGAGTGATCTTTCTAAAGTCTGAGTGTGATCACAACACTCCCCTGCTTAAAACCCTTCATTGGCTCCCTAGTTCCCTGAGGATAAAGTCCTTAAAAATAGCTTTATGTTCTGGCTCCTGCCTACATTTCGAGGCTTATCTCTCTTCATTTCCCTTCTGCCAACTGCTCGCTTCTACCCCACAACATATATACTCCACCCTCCAATTATGCCAAAATGTCTGCAGTTTTCCTAAGGCACCTGGTCATTTCTCTTTCCTGGATCTTTGCATATGCTGTCCCCAGCACTTGAAACTATATTTTGTGAGACTATGATTTTTTTTTTTTTTTTTAAGCTTCTTGAGCTCCTCCCTCACTGCCTCTAGCCCCTCTAACTCCTGTACTGTGCATCTGGAGAACTGCAGAAATATAGTCGTAGTTTAATGTTTACCATACTATTTTTGTTTTTTCTTATCTATTTTTTTCACTGAGCTGCTAACCACAAGGTTGGTGGTTCAAGCCCACCAGCCACCCCACAGGAGAAAGATGAGGCTTTCCACTCCCATAAAGATTTACAGCTTCAGAGGCTCTATACAGGGTCACGGAGTCAGAATCAACCCAATGGCAGTGAGTACTTTCTTCTCAAGACCACAAATGCTGAGAGTAGGGTTTGTATTTTACATACTATTGTGTTATTGTTATTGTTGTTGATTCAAGTCAGTTTGAATCATAACTCTGTAGGACACTGTAGAACTGTCCCGTAGGCTTTCCAAGGCCACACATCTTTATGGAAGCAGACTTCCTCTTCATTCACCCATGAAGTGGCTGGTGGATACAAAGCACTGAACCCCTAGTTAACAGCCAATCACTTATTCACTGTACCACCAGGGCTCCTAGACCACAGTGCCTTCTCTGCTACTTGTGTTTGGCACAAGTAGGTGCTGAAGTATTTGCTGAATGGATGAGCAATACACTGTTTTAAAAAGCCCCCATGTGAGGCAGTGTCATGGAATGAAAAGAACACTGAACTTGGAGTGAGAAGACTAGTTGTGGTTCCAGCTCTGCTGACTGTGGCTTTGAGCAAAATCCCTCAATTCTCCAGTCTTGCAATGCCTCATCTGTCAAAGAGGGAGATCTGTTCCATCTCCCTGCCTCACCAAGTTGTTATGAAGAGAAAGGTCAATGGATTTAAATTTGCTTTGTAAACTAGAAAGCACAGACAAATGCAGATGAGGATGTGACAATAAAAGTTTGTGATGTTGTTTTAAGTCAATGCAAGTTGTATAGGCAGTATAATAGAAGCAGACAATATCTAGGCAAGGACACCAACCTTTACCTTGAAGATAAGAGATTTTCATATTACTTTGGAGGTACTATAATAACATTTTGGGAGAGAAGGTATTTTTAGGATTGTTTCTGTTAAATTTCCTTCCATTATGTTTGTTTCTTTGAAAGAAGTGACCTCCTTTCTGGTTCTTGCTTTCTTTCCTAAAAGTGCTGCATGCTGTGATCTGATCCTTCATCTTTCAACATTGCTCTTAAAAAGTTCTGATATACTTTGCAGTGATGAAAATAGAAATAATTTATCTATGAAATACATATGACCCCATTAAGTTTTTCACATACTTGAGGAAGTCAAGGTTACTGTATTCTAAATTCCCATAAAGATGGTGTGGTAGAGACGTCTGACTTGCTCTAACTTCACAAATGGAAGGAAGATCAAGACCAACAGCCCAAAGCTGATTCCAATGAGAGGAAGATAGACACACTTCTAGCCTCCAACCTTTTTTTTTTTTTTTTAACAATTCTGACACCACTTGTCCCTCCCATGGCACTCTCTATGTCTCTGCTGGTTTTGAAAATTCATTGCAATGGCCGAATAGAACTCATAGACAATACTCATGATTTGGGGTCTATTAAAGAAGTAACCAGTTACAATTTAGGACCAGGTATGATTCAAGATACAGTTCTTTAATAAGGACTTTTAATCATCTCAGCAGTGACCGCAAGCATGCCTCTTTCTGGTCTTTGACCGCTAAGTCTCGTGTCCCCTTGATTTCTGCTCTGCTTGGGTGAGCAAGTGTTACAAAATTCTTTTAGCTTCACCAGTAAGTGCCCAGAGACGCCCCACTCTGCTGGTAAGTGTTGGCCTGAAGGCACTCGGCTTCTTATCTCCATGGTCCAGGAAGCCCCCCCCACTTGGTCTCCTGCTGATCTACTGGTTCTGCTGCCCCTGCTCTTCCATATCCCTGCCACTTCTTATTGCCATCTTGAGTGTCACAGCCCTGTGTCTCCTGAATTGAGTAGGTTCTCAGAACAGGGATTCTAGGTCCCAAGGATGTGCTCCACTCCCGGCTCTTTTTTCTTTGTGGTTGTGAGATCCCTCCTCCTGTGACCAAAAAGACACAGTTCAAGCCTAACAATGTAGCAAAACTGACCAATCACCATACTGGTCTTCTGTACACCTTATTTGTATAGTTCCACCCCCACAAGGGTGTCATGGACCTTATTTACACTACTAGCAAGCTATCCAGTCCCCATGGTGGGTTACAAGCACTTCATATTTGCACAATCATGTCCAGGAGTCTTGGTGTGACACTTTAGGATAAGCACTGGACTGTTAACCACAAGGTCAGTGGTTCAAACCCACCAGCCAATTCATGGAAACCCTATACAGAGTTGTTATGAGTTGGATTTGACTTGACAGCACTTAACAACAGTAACAAAAACCCAGTCATTTGGAGTCGTGGTATGGTGCTATAAGTACTAGACTGCTAACCACAAGATGCTCCTGAGAAGCCCTACATAGGGTTCCTATGAGTCAGAACCAACTCTATGGCACTTAACAGCAAAAACAACAAAACCAGTCATTTTCAGTGGCTTTTACAGACTAAAGCTAAAAGGGCCATATTAAATAATTCTACTGTAGCACAGTTCCTTTTTCCGTTTGTTCCCACCCATAATTCTATCTTTTTTCAAGTATATCATAGCCCTATATCAATAAGGAGTTCTGGTATGGCACTGTAGAATAAGCACTGGACAGTAAGGTTGGCAATATAAACTCAGCAGCTACTCCTCTGAAACCCTGTGCAGAGTCACTATGACTTGGAACTGACTCAGTGGCATTTAACAACAACATTATCAAGAAACAACCTTAGGATTTTTGGTACCTCTCTGTGATAGTTAAGGTTTTTTGTCAACTTAGCTGGGTCAGGATTTTCAGTGGCTTAGCAATTAAGATGAAGACCTCACAAACATGATGAGCGCTAGTATGATGCAATCACCCCCATGATGTGATCTGAATCCTCTGTGTTGTAAATCCTCACTTCCATGATGCTAAGGAAGTCAGATGCAATCTACAGGATGAGGTTATAGTTTGAGTTAATCTCTTTTGAGATATAAAATGAGAGAGAAGTGAGCAACAAAAGAGGGACCTACTACCACCAAAAAAAAAAAAAAAAGAGAGAGCCAAGAATGGAGTTTGTCCTGGGGTCCCTGAACTGTGAAGCTCTGAGATTCAGGAGAAGACTGATGCCAAGACACATAGAGATCTCCAAGGAATACTGGAGCTACAGATGTTGAAAGAAGAAAGGGACCTTTTTCCCAGAGCTGAGGTTGGACTTCTAGCCTCCTGAACTGTGAGAAAATAAAATTTCTGATTGTTAAAACCATCTACTTGTGGTATTTCTGTTTTAGCAGCAGAAATAAGACATCACACTGCCTACTAGTTTATTATTGCTTTGGGTCTCTTTTTCTTGTCAGTAATAATAAAAGAATCCTGGTGTGACACTATAAGAGAATCACTCAACCACAAGGTTGATTTGAACCATATGATCAGTGGTTCAAGCTCACCAAGCACTCCTCAGAAATCCTCTAAAGGGTTGGTATGAGTCAGAACTGACTTGAAGCCACATAACAACAACAACACCATTAAATGTCTGGTATTCTGGTGTGACTCAGATAAGCACTGGACTGCTTAAAGGTGAGTGGTTCAAACCTACTCGATACTCCTCGGAAACCCTATACAGGGTCGCTATCTTTTGGAACTGCCTCAATAGCACTTAACAGCAACAAAAACAATAAAGCTAAATTCTGTAATTGCTATCAGGACTGATTGTAAGTGTTGCAAATGTAAAGGTAGATGTTTTGTAACAAAAGGAGGGGAGTGGTTGGTCTTGCAGTCCATGAGTGGAGGACCCTGGGACCATCAAGGGAGAAGAGCAGAGTATAGGACCCTACCCAGAGAAACAGTGATGCCAGAGATGGAGGCAGAGATGATGATGTGGAGTGGCTGGGGACTCTGAACTCAGGGAGGGAGAGGGGCTGTGTGCTGTTGGCCAGGGGGTGGACTTGTGGGGTGTACCCTTTGATTGTTTGAATGGTTATATATTCCTGAGTGCTTCAGTGTACATCAAAAAACAAACAAAACAGAGGGAATGGAAGCAAATGGTGTTCAATGATGATGCATGGAGGGGATTGTAACCATTGCAATATGGTTGCTACGAAATATGATAGGATGAATGTGAAGCTGATGTTCTCCCTTGTAAACTATCACTCAATTCACAATAAAAAAAAAACTTTAGAAAAATATTTCTAAAAAAAATACTAAATTCTAGGGCAAATGCAGATATTATTCTATCATAATTCCTTTTCTGTTGGGGAAATAGGAAAGCAGTCTAGCACATAGTCTTCCATCGCCTCCACTTCAACTGTTTCATCAGAAGCTCAGGCCCTGGTAATGAAAGCTGGCAATGGACTCTCTCTCTTCCACTTTTCATTCCTTCTCGAGGAGCCTCCCTCCTTGTTCTGGGAGCACAATAGCTGTCTCTGTTCGTGTGGAGACGTTATAGGGCACCTGGCTAACCCTGTTTCTGTCTCAAGAGCACAGACCACCAGTCCTGCATCAGCTGTGGGGAGTGACCTACTGGCCATGGTGGACCAATGCCCATTATTGAACGTATACCTTGCTCTGACTCTTCAATGTGTGGGTAAAGAGTTTCCTGTCTACTATCTATGCATAAGTCATTCTCTGTTTATGACCTTGAACCCCGACCTTGGCTCAACAGTTTGCTTCTGTTAATATAGGGGATAGGGTCAAGAGTTAGACATTCCCACAAGTCAGTGGTAGAGTATTTTTAGTACTTTCTATATCTTGATTATTGTTCATTCTTTCACTCATCCATCATATATTTGTTGACCACACAACTGTGTGTTAGGTACCATTCCGGGATCTTGGAATAAATTCATGAGCAAGACAGATAAAGGGCTCTAATGTGAGGTGCTTACACTGCAGAAAAATCTTAAATAGGAATTTGTGATCCTGCATCTTGAGAGGCAGGAGATATGTTTGTGTGTCTATCAGGGCTTTGGTAATATTAGGTTTCAATTCATAGTGACCCTGTGCACAGCAGAACAAAGCACTACCAGGTCCTCCGCCATCCAAAATACTGATCCTTCCTTCTTCGTTTCTAACCTTTGCATTCCAATCACCAGTAATTTTCAATACATCTTGATTGCATATTTGATCAATTTCACATTAGAAGATGATAGAGTTCTTCAATTTTATCATCACTGGTTTTTGTGGTTGGTGTATAAATTTAAATAGTCATGGTATTAATTGATGTTGCTTGTAGGCATATGGATATTACCCTATTATAGACAGCACTGTACTTCAAGATCTTGAATTTTTTAATTTTTTTTTTTAAATGATGAATGCAATGCCATTCCTCTCAAATTTGTCTGTCTTAGTCTGGAAGTTCCACTGACACCTGTCCACCATGGGTGACTCTGCTGGTAGTTAAAATATTGGTGACATAGCTTCTAGAATCACAACATGCTAGCCACCACAGTGTGACATAGTGACAAAAGAGGGCTAGTCAGGGTTTTCGCAAAGGTCAATATATTTGTTTGAGCAAAATGCAGCTGATTGATGACTATAGGAATAAGTGATCCAATGGCATATTAGAAAATGAGAGAGGAGACTAGTTTGGGATAAGGCTGCCAAGATGGATTATAGATACAAAGTGACATGCATATAGGTAATTGAAACAAGACTCTTTTGTTGTCCTTTCAGCCTTTTCTCATTTATTTGCATCCCTGGTAAAATAAGAAATTGAGACAAAGTGGTTTATACTGCAGACTTTGGATTCAGGTAGACCTGAATTTTCTGGCTCTGCTCTGTAATAACCAGGTGACTTTGGACAAAAGCCTCAGTTTCCTCATTTATAAAGTGAGGGTAATAAGATGATATACCTCAAAGTGTGGTTGTAAGGGTTAAATAACAGATTATATGAAAAGAGCTAGGTTTGTGGTAAACATTATTAAATACTTCGTTGTTGTTGTTGTTAGGTGCTATCTAGTCAGTTCTGACTCATAGTGACCCTGTGCACAATACAACAAAACAGTACAAAACACTGCACCATCCTCACAATTGTTTACTCTTGAGCCTATTATTGCTGCCACTGTGCCAATCCATCTCCTTGGTGGTCTTCCTCTTTTTTCTGACCCTACACATAACGAAGCATATGTTTCCAGGGACTGGATCCTCCCGATAATATGTCCAAAATATGAAAGATGAAGTCTTACTATCCTGGTTTCTAAGGAGCATTCTGACTGTACTTTTTCCAACACAGGTTTGTTTGTTCTTTTGGTGGTCAATGGTATTTTTAATATTCTCCTCCAACACCACACCTCAAATGCATCAATTCTTCTATAGTCTTCTTTATTCATTGTCCAACTTTTATATACGTTTGAGGTTATTGAAAATGCCATGGCTTGGGTCATGGGCAAGTTAGTGCTCAAACTGATATCTTTGCTCTTAAACACTTTAAAGGGGTCTTGTGGGCAGATTTACCTAATGCAGTGCATCATTTGATTTCTTGACTGTTGCTTCCATGTGTGTTGATGGTGGATCCAAGCAAAATGAAGTCTTTGACAACTTCAGTCTTTTCTCCATTTATCATGATGTTATTTACTGGTCTAGTTGTGAGGATTTTTATCTTCATTATATCAAGGTATAATCCATACCTAAGGCTGTGGTCTTTGATCTACATCAGTATTTACATTCTCTTTACTTTCAGTAATCAAGACTGTATCATCTGCATATAGCAGGTTATTAATCAGTGTTCCTTCAGTCCTGATTCCACACTCTTTTTCATATGATCCAGCTTCTAAGATTATTTGCTCAGCATACAGACTGAATAAATATGATTAAATTATATAGCTTTAGTACTTGCCTTTCCAGATTTTAAATGATTCTGTATCCCCTGTTCTGTTCAAGCAACAGCCTCTTGGTCTATGTGCAGGTTCCTCATGAGCACAACCAATTTCTTTGGAATAACTCTTCTTCTCAATGTTATCCATAGCTTGTCATGATCCACACAATTGAAAGACTTTGCATAATCAATAAAGTACAAGTAAGCGTCTTTTTGGTGTTCTCTGCTTTCAGCCAAATCTGACATCCACAATGATATCCCTCATTCCAATGATATCCTCATTCCAAAATCATCAATCCTTTAATGAAGGATCTTTCTGTTTTGTCATTTTTGAATGAATTAAATGAGTTAAATCATCTACTCATGATCACAGTATTGAGAATGTAGGTGCATATTGAGACCCACTAGCTCTGTGAATTTTCTACTACACTCAATTTTTCTTCAAAACATAATCTTCTCAGAACACCAAAGAGAATCAGCTGAAAATAGTATATACAGATTTGTGAAAATCAAACCAAAATAAAAAGTGTAAATAAATATTTCATTCTAGTCACTAGTAGATTTTATTCTCATTACAAGATTTTTTTTTTTTTCATAGTGCATTAGCAAGTTTGAACGAACTTTGTGTGTATTTTAAGTATGGGTAAATACAAGGAGGCTTCAAAATTTTTCTTGAAAAACAGAATAGAAAAATAATGGATTTTTCTACAAACTTCTTGAAACCCCACCTCATCTGTTCACATAAGAGGAGGCAGGTTTTCCACTGAAGAGGAAGAAAATTACAATTATACAAAAGCAGGAGAACTCAGATCTACATTATTTTAGAAATGGAAAGTATCAGTATGAACATATTCAAGCGGGCTTCAAAGAGTTTATGGAAAAATGAGATTGAAAGATAATGGAAATTTTCCATGAACTTTTGAAGCCCCCTCATATAGATATTGGTTGGTTGTATGCCATTGAGTTGGTTCCAACTCATATGGATGGCCCTTAGGGTTCCGAGGCTGTAAATCTTTATGGGAGCAGAAAGCCTCATCTTTCTCCCGCGGAACAGCTGGTAGTTTCAAACTGCTGACCTTGATGTTAGCAGCCCAACTTGTAACCACTATGCTACCAGAGCATAGTATATATTAAGGCAAAAACACATTTATATAGATAGTTGTTGTTGTTGTTGTTATGTACTGTGGAGTCTGTTCCGACTCATAGCGACCCTGCATAGGGTTTCCAAGGCTGTAAATCTTTACAGGAGCAGAAAGCCTCATCTTTCTCCCGTGGAACACCTGGTAGTTTCGAACTGCTGACTTTGAGGCTCGCAGCTCGATTTGTAACCACTATGCTACCAGAGCTCCTTATATAGATAGTTATCCACATGTTTATGTTCATATCCTGGTTCTGTCTACTAAGTTGACCTAGAAGCAGTGATATCACAGTAGCAATGAACACCATATCTAGCTAGAGCTTGTTTTCTAAAAACTACTCTGCACTAAAAGGCTTAAGAACTTCTTGGACAAATGCTGATTCCAAGACTGGAGCATGGATAGTACAAGATGAGCTTGGAACATGTTGCAGTGCTAAAAAGTTAAGACATGAATGGGAATAATGGAGATGTGTCACGCAGGTTTCCAGTGGACAAATCCAGGATGATTTGAATATAAAAATGATTATGATCCATGTCTCCATTCTGATAGATTAATTTATAAATGGGAAAGCTTTTCCTTACAGCAGAATGTTCACATCATTCAAAGGAATGGTGAAGTTAGAAAAGAAATCATTGTATGCTAAAACTAGTAGGTGAGAGTTTTATGAGTAAAAGGATTTTTGCAAATTCTTAGTGTTGTTATTGTTAAGTGCCTTAAAGTCAGTTCCAACTAATAACGACCCTATATAGGGTTTCTGAGGAGTTGCTGGTGAGTTTGAACCACCGACCTTTCGGTTAGCAGTATAGTGCTTGTCCAACAGCACCACCCCAGTAGCTCCTCACAAATTACTTATTAAACAGTAATTTTACAATAGAAAAACCTGGTAAACACCACCTAAGCAGTGGTGTGCTGGGATTCATGAGAGCTGATTGCTGGTTGTTGTTGTTAAATGCCATCAATTCAGTTCCGACTCCTAGTGACCCTGTACAGGGTTTCCAAGGAGCGGCTAGTGACACCAACTTTGCAGTTCATACTGACCTTAAGGTGGAGTGCTTATCCTACGCCGCCACACCAGGACTCCTGGTTTGTGTTCCAGTATGTCATCATGAAATAGGTCATGGTAGGAGTACTGACGGGTCCCCAACTTCTCACCGAGATAATTTATTAAACATTTTCTAGCATGTCATTGACTTCAACCAATGAGCACAGCCAATATCATCTGTACTGGAGCAAATGGACATCATAAGCTTCACCTCACAGCAGCACCTGGTACATCCCTCCTGATTCTTTCTCTAATTCATCAAGAAAGTCTCAGCTAGAGAGTATGTTAGGAAGGGTCTGTCTTAGTTTTCAGTTGCTGCTATCACCAAAATACTACAAGTGGCTGGCTTTAACAAACAAATTAAGTTTCCCACAGTTTAGGAAGCTAGAAGGCCCAATTCAGGATGCCTACTCTAAGGGAGACTTTTTCTATCTATTATTGTTGTTAAGTACCGTGGAGTCGGTTCCGACTCATAGTGACCCTCCACAGGGTTTCCGAGGCTGTAAATCTTTATGGGAGCAGAATGCCTCATCTTTCTCCCACGGAACCACTGGTAGTTTTGAACTGCTGACCTTGAGGTAAGCAGCCCGATATGTAACCACTACACTACCAGAGCTGGAAAAGGTCCTTATCTTCTCTGAGCTTCTACTCCTGGGCAACTTCAAGTGACTT
>NW_006408679.1:119091-124277 GCF_000296735.1 Chrysochloris asiatica | reverse complement strand
CCGTGGCTGCTCTGATCCTTTCCCAGCTTGGCTCCACACAAAATGGCGGCTCCTAGAGCAGCTGAGCGTTCCGAACCAGGAAGCAATGGATTGCTTGCTTCTGCCACAAACTCCCCAGCTGTAAGTCTTCCAACCTTCTAAATATTCCTTTATATGTGATTCAGAGTACTGGGACCATTCCCTGCCTTCTTGGTCCTGTAGTCTGTGTTGTTCTCGGCAGAGCTCATCACTACACTTCCACCCGATCTGCCATCTTTTTCCGGAAGCCGACAACCCATTTTCAAATGAGATTATAACCACAGGCTTAGAGGTTAGGATTTATAACACTTATTTGGTGGAACACAATACAATCCATAGCAGGCTCTGCTAAGTTTTACCACACTGCTATGCTACTGCTCCCAGAACGTTCTACGTTATGCTTTAAAAGGAATGTATGCTAATACTTTCAATCAAAAGGATTGTATTTCTAATACTAGAACCTGAGTTATCAGTCGACAGGTGAATAACAACATGGCAGGCACTTTCATCATTGTTTTCTCAGTTAGGCTTGAAGTGTTCAACATTTCTGTTCCAGATTCGTTGTTGAGCTTTAAGATTATCAGACATGCTCAGTCCGTCAATCCAGCTATTGTTGTTGTTGTTGTCAGGTGCCATCGAGTCGGAACCGACTCATAGTGACCCCATGCACAGCAGAACGAAATAATGTCCGATCCTGGGCCAACCTCACTACCACTGCCACACTTGACGCTATCAATGATGCCACCTGGCTGATCCATCTCATTGGGGGTCTTCCTCTTTTTCTCTGACCCTCCACCTTACCCAGCATGACATCCTTCTCCAGTGACTGTTCCCTCCTGACAATATGTCCAAAGTAGGAGAGATGAAGCTTAGCCATCTTGGCCTCCAAGGAGCACTCTCATTGTACTTCTTCCAAAACAGATCTATTGGTTCTTTTGGCAGTCCACGGCACTTTCAATATTCTCCTCCAACACCACAACTCAAAGGCATCAATTCTTCTATAAATCTAGCTATAAAATTCTTCCATAAATCTAGCTATAAAATTGAAAATATATTTTAAAAATATGTCTAATAATTCAGTTTTATGACATGCACATTTTAAAAGCAACAGTATATTTTCTTGTTGTTATTACAATCTGGTTGAAAGTTAATAGAGCAAATTGCTTTCCCAATTCAACAATTCATAGACATTTAGTTCTGTAATATTGATTGAAATCTCCACACTATAGAAATACTTTTCACTTTCTCTCTTTGTTTACTATTTCCATTTGTTCTTCCTTCCTATCCCTTCTGAACTTTGTCCTGGTCAAATGCTGCGCTTCTGATTTCTTATGGTTGACTGTTCTAAGAAGTACGTGCTTCCCTGATGTTATAGCTCACCCTATAGGCCATCTATTTTTTAGCACAAAGTTGAGCCATGGAGGTGAGTTCAGTTCCAAATCTGATGGGTGTTTAAGGGTCTCTATCTAACTAGTAAGCCTAGTGGAGACTGGGGTTTCCTTGGCTGACTAGTCCTTTGGACTAATGGTTTTCTTGCATCCTTGGTTTTCTTTACTTTTCTTTGCTCCAGATGGGGCAAGACCAATAGCTACACTTTAGCTGGCTGCTTACAAGCTTTGAAGTTCCTACTCACCAAAGTTGGATGCAGGACATTGTCTTTGTGGACTATGTTATGTCAATTGACATTTGGTGCCTCAGAGAATATGTTCCCAAACCTCTAAGCCCAGCGACACATTCCCTCAGAGTATTTGGTTATGGCTAAGAAGTTTTCATAATTTTAACCTCTGGATGCTCTTCTTTATTTATATTCATGGATATATTTGCTGCTAAAATACCCATGTAGAAATAGTCAAACATAAATATATATTTAGCCCCATTCACTTTCCCACCCCTGTTCAGCTAACATATCTGTCTATATATTCATTTTTAGACCACTGTTACTACTGTTATTGCAGGATTGTGTATGTAATATTATTGACTTTTGTTGCTCTAACTCTTGTGCTTCTCCAAGTGTCTTGATCATATGTTCTAGCCCTTATAGTATATGAGGGATCTTCAAAACATTCATGGAAAATTTCCATTAACATTTTGAAGCCCCCCGCCTTGTATTGCCTTCCCTTTTACCCAAGTTAATGTGTGCCTCCTAGTTAATGATTTACTCTCCCTTTCCATATACCCTTGATTTGGCTACCTTCAAAGAATGTTTCTGTGTGTGGAATTTTCTTGACTTCATAGAGTTTTGATCTCATATAATGTTTGTCCTTTTGTGATTGACTCATTTTACTCAGTATATTGCCTTCTGGGCTCATCCATGTTATGAAGTGTTTCATAGATTTATTGTTATTCTTTAACATTGTGTCCCATTGTGTGCACATACCATAGTTTGTTTATCCATTCTTCCCCTGATGGGCACTTAAGTTGTTTCCATCTTTTTGCTATTGTGAAAAATGCTACAGATGACCATGAGTATGCAATATCAGTTTGTTTCACAGCTCTTATTTCTCTAGGATATTTTTTACTTAGTAGTAAAATTGCTGGATCAAATTGTGCTTCTATTTCCAAATTTTCAAGGAAGTGCTGTACAATTTTCCACAGTGGCTACCAGCAGTGTATGAAGGTTCCAATCTCTTCACACTTTTGTCAGCATTTATTGTTTTATAGGTTAAATTTTTTTTCTCTATTATTGCTGGGATGAAATGAGTGCTTTTTTGTTTTGTTTGAATCTTTGTAATGACTAGGGATTGTGACCGTTTCATCATGTGTTTGTTGGCTGCCTGAGTGTCCCTTTGAAGTTTTTGTTCATGTCCTCTTCCCATTTTTTAATTGCAATGTTTGTCTTTTTATGTTGAAGTGTTGACGTTTTCCATAAATTTTAGAGATTATTTCCTTGTCCAAAAAAATTTATTTTCCCCCCTAATCTATGGGGTTCCTTTTTATTCTTTTGGTGAAGTCTTTTGATGTGCAAAAATATTTAGTTTTTTGAAGTTCCCAGTCATTTTGTTTGTCTTCCACTGCTTGGTATTTTAGTTTTGTTTGATAGTGTACTTGTGCACCCATGTATTAGGGTCCCTAAGTTTGCCCAATATTTACTTTGATGGTCTTTGTAATTTCAGGTTTTACATTTAGGTCTTCAATCTTCTTTGATTTTGTTTTTGTATTTAGTGAGAGAGATGAATCCTGTTTCATTTTTCTGCAAATGGTATACAGTGTTGACAGCACCATTTGCTAGAGAAACGATCTCTTCACCATGTAATGGGTTTCAGCTCTTTGTAAAGATCAGCAGTCTATAAATGGGTGGATTTACTTCAGGGTTCTCAGTTAGATTTCATTGATCTGTGTGTCTGTCATCTTACCCAAACCAGGCTGTTTTGTCTACCATCACTGTATAAGTAGGTTTTGAGATTTGGAAGTGTGAGGTCTCCTATTTTGTTCTTCTTCTTTAGTAGTACTTTGTTTATTCGGGAGTTCTTTCATTTCCATGAAAAGTTGGTGATTAGTTTTCCCATCTCTTTAAACAATGGTGGCAGAATCAAATTGCTTTATATCTGTAGATTGCTTTAGGTAGTATTGACATTTTCACCATGTTAAGTCTCCTTATCTATGAGAATTTTATTTGATAGTATAGATGAATTTGACTGATTTTTGTATATTGATCTTGTACCCCTCCACTTTACTGAATCTTTGTATTAGTCTAGTAGTAAAGTAGCAAGTTAAAAATTTTTTTAAATGGTATGGAAAAATTAAGAACCAGAAATGTAAAATTAATTCTTCAGTTCCATTTTTTAAAACAGGGTGATAAATATTGTTGTGAATAATTTTTGGAAGATATAGTCTTGGTGTGGTGTTGCGGGATAATACGCTGGACTGCAAAGTCAGTTTGAACTGCAAGGCCAACAGTTCAAGCTCACCAGCTGCTCCTCGGAAACCCTATACAGGGTCACTATGAGTCAGAACTGACTCTATGGTGCTTAATAACAACAACTATAATAGGAAACAAAGAGAGATTAAAACTCCATGTTCACTTGTTGTTGTTGTTAACTGCTGTGAAGTCCATTCTCACCCATAGTGACCCTGTATAGGGTTTCTGAGGAGTGACTGGTAAGCTTTAACTGCCGACCTTGCTCTTCAAACTGACTTTCAGTCCAGCACATTAACCCACAGTGCCACAACAGGACTCATGTTCACTTAGTCATGTACAAAAAGCATGTGGAGGCCAAGTCCGACTTCCTCTGGCTTCACAAGGGGAAAGGAGAATCAAATGCAAAGTCTTCCCAAGGCCAATTCCTATGTAGAGGTCAAATGTACCTCCAGCTTAAGACCTTCTTTACCCTCTTCTGACACCAACTGTCCCTCTCTGCTTCATATCTGAGTTCAGTAATCTGTTGCAATGGTCACACAGAATTCATAGACAATACTCACAATTATGCATCTTTTAGATAAGTGAACAGCGTGCCTATTCAGAACAATTCAGGCTCAAAAACTTAGATGCAGCAGTCCTTCAGTCAGGAACACCTCTTGTCTGCCATATTGCAGTTACGCCTTACTCTTGTCTTCAGCCTCTCAGCCATGTAGCCCCTTGGTCTATGCCCTGCTCGGGCAAGCGCTACAAAGTTCCTTTAGGGCACATTCTGCAAGCCAGCCTCCTGCCCTCAGCTTTACTTGTTTCATAACCCTAAAAACCTGCATCTGCTCTGTCTCTATATGCATCTGCCACCACCTCTGCTGTTGCCGCTTTTCCAAGTAGGGAGCTGGTACTCTTCTTTCTTGATGGTCCTGGGATAATCTGTTCCTGTGTCTGATATGACTCATTTTAAACCTATCGGTATGACAAAACTAACCAATCCCACCATTAGAATCTTGCACCCCAATTAGCATGGTCCTCTATAATGATTTTGGAAGACTTTAGAGTCCTGGTGTTGTGCTATAGGATAAGTGCTGGACCACAAGGTCAGTTTGAACTGCAAGGTCAGTGGTTCAAACTCACCAGCTGCTCCTCGGAAACCATGTACAGGGTTGTTATGAGTCAGAACTGACTTGATGGCACTTAACAACAACAACAAAGGAAACATTGGATAGAAAAGCCATTATCAAGTAATTTCAAGGTACTATACCTTGCTTGCTGAAAGTAAAGAGGACTTAAAATACTAACTGATGAAGATGAAACACCA
>NW_006408679.1:117098-118646 GCF_000296735.1 Chrysochloris asiatica | reverse complement strand
ACAGCCAGAATGCTCCATAGATGTCAGAATGGCGAGACTTCGTCTTTTATACTTTGGACATATTATCAGGAGGGACCAATCCCTGGAGAAGGACATCATGCTAGGTAATGTGGAAGGTCAGCAAAAAAGAGGAAGACCACAAATGAGATGGACTGGCACAGTGGTAGAAACAATGGGCTCAAGTTTAACAGTGATTGTGAGGCTAGCACAGGACCGGGCAGTGTTTTGTCACTGTGCACAGGGTCACTTTGAATTGGTATCGACTCAACAACAGCTAACAATAACAACTACCATATTTGAAGCCTATCTATTGTTTTGGTCACTCCTTTTAATTCTTTAACTGATAGTAAGAAATCATTGAAATGGTCCACACAGGTGCTAAGTATAAGTTAGGGGGCAAAGTGGAAGTTCCTATTCTAGTGCACTTGCTTTTGTAAAAAGCAACTTCATTGAGATACATTTACATGTAATAAAGCTCAGCAATTTTAATTGTGCAATTCAGTGCATTTTGACAATTGTATACATTACAATCGTGATAAAGAACATTCCCATCAATCCAAAAGATGCCCTCGTAACCCTTTGTAATCAACCCCTTGCTTTACCTCTAGTTCCTGGCAAACTATTCTGCTTTCTGTCACTCTTGTATTTGCTTTTTCAGAATTTCATATAAGTGTAATCAAAATATACAACCTTTTGTTCAGTTTCATTAACTTAGCACTCTGCTTTTGAAGTTCAACTGCATGTTGTACCAGCAGCTTATTCTTTTTGACTGATGAGTAGTCTATTGGGAGTCCTGGTGGGCATTGTAGAACAAGCAAGATTGGTGGTTCAAACTCACCAGTTGCTCCTCAGCAAACCTAGAGTTGGAGCCAACTTGAGGCACTTAACAATATTCTATTGTAAGGTTATGCCAGTTTGTTGATCTTTTCAACAGTTGGACATTTGGTTTGTTTTTTATTCTTATGAATAGATCCTTCAGTTCCATTTTAATATCTATAAGATGTTTTTCTTTATCTCTTTTGTTTTCATTCTAATTTATAAAGTAGAGTTAACTACAGGTGTGGTTAAATGAAATCTTTTTTTAACTTATGATTTGGGTGGAAGTTTACAAAGCAAATTTGTTTTTCATTCAATTGTTTAAATGAAGTAGTTGTTCATGAGAGAAAATAATATCTTTCAGTCAGCTTAGCTAGCCTTCACAGGGCTTTTACATCTACCTACAATTAACTTCCATTTTTGTGGTTCAAGTCCCAGGTGGGGCAAACAGTTAATATGACTGGCTACTAACCAAAAGCTTGGAAATTTGAGTCCACTTTCTCCTCAGAAGAAAGGCCCAGTGATCTACTTCTGAAAAATCACCCAGTGAGAACTCTCTGGAGTACAGTTGTACTCTGACACACATGTTGTCACAGTGAGTCAGAATCAACTCAAGGACAATTGGTTTGTTTGTTTCTGTACTTCAGTAATTTGCTTTTGTTTTCTCTTTTCTACTTCTCCTATGGTGCTTTTCACCTTCTAAATTCTATTTTGGCCTTTTTTTTTTTTTTT
>NW_006408679.1:91723-116998 GCF_000296735.1 Chrysochloris asiatica | reverse complement strand
ACTTTCCATTGTGAATTGAGTGAAGGTTTACAGTCAAAATCATCAGCTTTACATTCAGCAACTTGTACACTTTGGTTCATCTCAGTGATTACAATCCCCTCCTTGCAACAACAGTTATCCTACTTCCTCCCTGTGACTCCCCATTTACATCTTTATATTTCACAAATGAACAAAGAGAAATATTTGATATACACATACAAAACAAAACATATATATTCATTTAAATGTCTAAAGGGCACATTCTGCCAACCAGCTTCCTGCCTGAAGACATAGTTTTTCCCAATCCATGGTCTAGAGCCTGTTAACTGCTGTCTCTCCATGCCACCACCTCTGCCACTGTCTCTGCTGTCACTAATAGGTAGGGACCACACATTTCACTCATACTCTTCCTTCTTTATGGGGGTGGGATCATCTGTTCCTGAAATGAAAGATTAACTATCCCCCCCTTTTAGTTACACATCTTTTACAATTACAATATGACCATCACTATTAATCCTGCTAACAATTACTGACAATTGAGTCATAAATTGTATCACTGTCATCTCCTATCGCTTTTCACCAGATCCATCTGGAAAAGATGGAAATTATTCAGTGGAGATTCTAATTTATAATCCTCATTCTGAAAGAAACCACACACATGAAAGTTTGTAAGCCAGCCACATCATGACTTTACAGCCCTTTGCCCATTTTTGATAGCCAATGTCTAGATTTCTCACCCCTATCAACCAACCCAGTATACTGAAAAAACAAGGTTGTTCCTTGATAAGATGAATGCTTTCATTCCAGTTGGAATTTTGAGTCACTGCACTCATAAGCTAAAGTCTAGTTCATCGAATTGTAGCAATTTCCACGTACTCACAGTATCAAACATCATTATCTTCCTGGCTTGAGTTTTGGTCAACTAGCCATCCAAGCTAAGATAAATGGGCACTAGCTGCAAGTTTGGTAGTTCACGCAACCTCCCTGCACTTCAGACCAGCTGGCCACTTCATTCTCAGCCCTAGCCTCCAGGGGTTAGGTCATTGATCATGGAGTTCACACATCTTCCTAAACTTCAGACCAGCCAGCCCTTCCTTTTCTATCACTAATCTCAGAATCAACTGCTGTCAATTGAACATAGTCAAACTCAGTCCATGTCTTCATTGCTACGTTTCTCCTACTTCCACTCACAAGTAGACCCAGTTGATCACTGGTGAACATACTAGACTGCTCTTAGGTTCCCTTTAAGTTTCAGTCCTAGAAGGGGTTTTTCTCTGATGGGCTGGCTTTTCTTGCCTTGATGCCTATAAAACAAATAGCTTGCTTGAAATTTAAACAGCCAAATGGCTTGATTTTTTTCTTACAGGTCTTTCTTTCAGTAAGAATCCTTTGTTCTCTCAGCAGTCCTGGGTTGGTCTGCATGTCTTTTCAAGTGGGAATGTCCCAGCTCAGAAGGTCCTGGGTGGGGCTCAGGATTCCACCTAAGGTTGGCCATTTTTAATCCCTCACTAGTGTGGCACTGTAGGATAAGCACTGAACTGTGAACTACAAGGTGAGCAGTTCAAACCCACTAACTGCTCCTTGGAAACCCTGTACAGTGCTGCTATGAGTCAGAATCAACTTGGTAGTACTTAACAACAACAACAAGTACAACTAAACTGTGGGGAATAAAAATGGCCACTGTAGGGATAATACTAAGCCCCACCCAGAACCTTCTGGGTTGGGACATTCCCACTAGACTGTAGGAGTCCTGGTGTGGTGCCATAGGATAAGCACTTGATTTCAAGGTTGGTTTGAAACTCACCAACTGCTCCTCAGAAACTCTAGACAGCATTGCTGTGAGTCAGAACTGCCTCCACAGTACTTAATACCAACAATAACAACTAGACTGTAAGCTTCATAAGTGCATTACTTTATCTTCATTTGCCCCAGTGCATAGCAGAATCTTACAAAACAGAGTTATGAAAATATAAAGTGAGCTTACTGGCTGGGACTTTTCTCTTTGTTGGATACTTATCAAAACCAAACCAAACTAACTGCCACTGAGTTAATTCTGACTCCCAGTGAGGAGATTTCTGAGATTACAAATCTTTATGGGTGCAAACACCTTCATCTTTTTCCTGGGCAGTGGTTGATGGGTTTGAACTACCAAACTTGGAGTTAGCAGCCGAATCCCTAACCCTTGAATACCTAAGTGGTTTTTTTTTTTTGTTTTGTCTTATTAGTTCTTTCAATCCACTATTGTATTTCCTCTATAGTATTATAAAATGGATTTCCCCAAATCAAGATCCTATAAATCCCACTTTTGCCTTTAAATCACTCACTATGATACCTTTGAGGAGATTTCTAATTCTCTGTGGCTGTCAGTTTTCTTCATTACAAAGTTAAATTAAACAAATGTGATGGTCTCTTTTATTCTAACATTCAGAGTGATCCTAAAAGGTCTATTAAGTGAAAAAAAACCTGCAAGAGAAAAGGACCACTTAGTAGGAAAGGGGCCACAATGAGGTAGGAAAGCAAGAATACATCATGGTTTTAAGCAATGAAAAATAAAATGTGTTATTTCTTAAATTGAGTGAAAATTGGTGAAGGATTCAAGAAACTTAATTTGATGTCAAGTGAACAGTTATTGATAGACAGTTATTTTATGGAGAACATATATGGCAGCAATTCTTTCCCTATAATAAACTTTGTTGCTATTAAATGCTTCGAGTCTATTCTGACTCATCAGGGCTCTGTGTAGGGTTTCTGAGAATTGGCTGGTGGGATTGAATCGCTGAACTTGCAGTTAGTAGTTCTATAGCACCACATGTGATAATGTTAGGGTGTCAGTGATTGGACGCCTTTTCAGTCTAAAGATTGATGGTGAGATTGCCAATCCCTTTATGTAGGGGAACCATGAATCCGACTTTATGACTGTTTTCTCCGTGTAATTATTAATAGTATCTCCTTCACCCTCAAATGGGTGTTAGGTTAGGACAGTGGATTAAATGGCCACCTGATTTGGGGGTTCTTGGAGCTCCAGGTCTTCCGTCCTAGATTTCCTGCTCTAGCTAGGGGTTTAATTTGGAGATGGTTTCTCAGTTAAAGATTCTATCGGTTTCTTCTTTAATCATACTCCTTTGGCAGCCTGGTCTCCAGCTAGTAAAAACCATTAAAGCTACTTTCTTCTAAGTATCCTTCTTTTCTAAAGTGTCTGCAATGGTTTTTGTGTTTGTGTAAAACACTTGAGCAGATTCCCCACCTTCACTTCAAGACTTCATTCTGCCTTTCTCTGCCAGCAGCCCCCCATGGCAAAGGTATAAGGCCATATCTTCATCAGATATTTACTGTCCTCTTCCTATATGACAAATTCTGAGCTAGGTTCAGGGTATAGAAAGACAAAGATGACAAAAGCCTACTGATATATATACAATCCAGTAACAAAAAGGTGAGTGATATTATTTGAGTAGCATGTTCACAGTATTTATTGAGGTCACTGAGGTAAGATTAGTTCATTTAGGAAGGAGAGAAATGAGAGACGGTGAATTTTGAGGTCGGCTTTATGGGAATAGTATATACCGTGCCGAGAGGCAAAAGGAAGAAGCAACAGCATGTCCAACAGACCTGTGGCCAGACAAAACATGGTGTGACTGCAGAGGCAAAAAGTGGCCTAATAGGATTATGTGCAATATATTAGTTTGGAACTGAGTTTGAGGCAAGACCTTGGACCACATCCAAGGAGGTGTTGTTCTTAGCAGTAACAGAGGGACCTTATTTCACATTTAGTAAGGCCCCCTGATGATTTCATTTGAGCAAGGTGTGGGTGTATTTTCATTCTGTAATTTTATACTACAACATCACTACATGCATTGACCAATTTCAATACTGACTTTCCTTATGTTGCTTTATAATTAGAAGCCAGTGAATTGAAGTTCCTCAGCGGTACATATACTAGTAGTGATAGCTTTATGGAATTGTTTATTTTTCATTTGGCAAAGACTAAGCAGTAAATATCTCAATTAGTAAACTAAAGCAGCATGAATGAGAAATGCCCACAAGGAGATCAGGAGTTAGAAATAACTGAGTCAGGTAATTGAAGAAAGTTCTCATATCACTTAACCATCTTTAGAGTATACAGAGCCAAACAAAAGTATATGTGCACAGTGCTGCTATGTGATGAGCCCTTTGGATCCCTCAGTGCAAAATGCATGTTTTCATAAAACACAGTATCAGAACCACAGTGCTGCTAGTGATGAGCCCTTTGGATCCCTCAGGTTCTTAGGAAGTTTCTTTCTTTAGGAGTCACTGTGATTGGCTATTGATCCAATGGGATGGGGTCTGTATTATATTACAGTGGCATGGATGTTGTCTCTGACTATGGAAGCTTTTTAAATCCAGCAATTTGTTTTGCTGTGACCTAAAAGGAATTTTATTATGAAGTACAGGGGAAGTTATTAATTTTTATACTTATTTTACTTTTCATGTTTTATGGTCTAATGTCTGAATAGATTTAATGAAAACATGCATTTTGCACTGCAGAGTCATTGACATGCTTCTATAGCTAGTCTCCTACATTATATTGATGAAATTTCATTTTAATTTGGAATGTCTTCAAATCTTAGGTTTGGTGTATTGAGTTATGCTTTAAACTCTTTTGGAAATATTGACCATTCAGTAGATAGTAGATTGCAAAATAGATATGTAAATGGCTACCGAAGAAAGGTGTTGTTGTTGTTGTTATGTGTTGTGGAGTCGGTTCCAACTCATAGTGACCCTGCATGGCGTTTCTGAGGCTGTAAATCTTTACGGGAGCAGAAAGCCTCATCTTTCTCCCGTGAAACAGCTGGTAGTTTTGAACTGATGACCTTGTGGTTCGCAGCCCAATTCATAACCACTATACTACCAGAACTCCTTTGCCTTTCCCAAGTTAGCCAAAAAAAATGGTTACTTGTTTTTTAATGTTATAAATGACCATTATTTTGGTTTTTTAAATTTTCAAAGTTGTGTCCTGTTGTCCTTTGGAATTTTGTATTTAACATGGTATGAAAATGTTATTTGAATTTCCGCTCTGAAACAGGCCTATGAAAAGATGGTTGCCTTCTTATTCTTAACCTTTTACTACATCTCAGCTCTCTATGGCCTGTAGGGGATACGATGAGGGTTGCGTACCTGCAGGATACAGTTCTGTACATCTCCTTTCTGTTTTGTAGGCTGGAAAAAGATAGCATTCAGCAGAGCTTTAGCAACGAAGCAAAGGCCCAAGCCCTTCAGGCCCAGCAAAGAGAGCAGGAGCTGACACAGAAGATACAGCAAATGGAGGCCCAGCATGACAAAACTGGTAGGTGGTAGGGAAAGATTAGAGCCTGGGCACTCGCTCACAAGCCAGGCCCACGCCTTACTGTGAAATGACATCAGGAACACCTGTAACCTTTGGCTGGCCGAAGGGAGCAGATGCTAACTACACCGGAGATTCCGAATTACATATTAGTTAGCGTTTAAAAGAGAAAATGGAAAGTATTGCCCACTGTCTGTTGATTTCAGAGTGCTGCTCTCACATCTGTTGCACCATCTGGATTATGAGTTTATTTACCTGTGTTCAAGAAACGTAAAGCTGAGAGAGACCACAACAAAGTAGAAAAACAAAGGGCTTATTTTTGGCTGCGTTTTCAGGCACACATGTTATATAAAGAAAATAGCATCAGAAGCTCTGCGGGAAATGCTCTGAGCTTACAGTTAGAGTCTCCTGAATAGCATTGAACAGTTCCCACAGTACACACATTATAGCTACTCTAAAAGCCTAATGAGTTTGCTTCAGCATCCAAACTGGAGAAAAGCTTTAGCCATTAATCGGTTCTTAATTCACTGTCGCAGCTGGATGTAATTCAGTGGCTCTAAATTGATATGTTCCTTTATTTAATCTTTGCAGCTTCGAACATTTTTAGCATTTGTATGATTTCCCCACCTCCCCCACCCCAATCTAGAATGATGTTTAATCCTTTGCATTCTTCAAGTTCTCACAACTGCTGTTAAAATTCACTAATACAAGGCATTGACCACAGCTGGCAGCTTGGCTAAAAATTGCCATCTTTCATCACATTGGCGCGATTCTGCAGACGGAGTTGGCCAGTAACTCTTTACCTTTAATTTGAAAGTAAAATGCACTTTGAAAATAGGCAGCTTGATTTGTTCAGTCGGAGCATTTTGTAGCTCCTTTCACTTTTGAGTTGTGTGTTCACAGACAGTGTTAGTCAAAACAATACAGTGTCAGTCATTATAATTCCACACCACATACTCCAAGCCGATTGTACTATTAAAACAAAAGTTTAATTGGTCCTGTCTCTTCCAGAAAAATGTTGCTTAATTTTAGTGCCTTGATTTATTTTGCTTTGTATGCTATATGCTTTTTGTCAATCATTAACTAATATTGAAAAGAAAGGGCTTTCTTTAACCTGACACTTAAAGGACATAGTCACATGGTTTAATGTGTACCATATCTGATGACAGTAAAAAAGTGATCTCTTATACCATAAGTGAAAAATCGCTAATGTAAAATTTATTAAATAATCTGTTCCCTTATAAAGAGCTAAACATGCTGTATCGACTCATAGAATTCCCTCCAGAATTTTCAGTGGAGATTTTCTTCTAACAGCCTTTGGCTGGAAGAAATGAAAATTTACCAGACTTAGTGTTTCTCCACTAAAAAGGAAAGGAGGAGATTATAGAATACACTATTGTTTGTCCTCACTGCTGACAGGATCCCAATGATCAAAGAGTCTTAGACAAAGTCTCTGAGTGCTGTAGATAAGAGTACTTAACAATTAAAACCACCTAAGAACACGAAAAACATCACTCTCCAGTTTTTTTGACCAAATCTTCATTGCAGCTCATGCTGCTGACAATGAATTCAGCCTAAGGAAAATTACTCATCTCACCTTCATAATTACAGAAGTATATTGCAAGATGGAGAGAGTGAAATATGTGAGCACATATGAAACACAAAGCATGGATTACAAAGTAGAAGAGAGTTCCTCAGTGATTTTAAATTATCTGGTTTCGTTCTGTTGTACATAGGGTCGCTATGAGTCGGTACCGACCGACTCCATGGCACTTAACAACAGCATTCATTTAAAAAATTGTTTATAGTAATTTTATGAAATTATGTTTATAGTAGCTTACATATTATAAAGATGTAAGTATCTATGACTCCACTTGAGGTATTTGACAGTTTGTTAAAAAGTTACACCAACCTGGTATGATCAAAAATGTTTCTGGTGTGTGTTTATCAGAAAACTATATGTCTCACAAGATGTAGTGTCTTGCCCGAGGGGAAATTCTTGGACTTAGGACATTTAAGTAAGTTAGTGACTTATAGGAAATGTATAATGGTCTTCATGCTTTTACCAGTCTAAAATTGAAGCACTGTACAACTATAACCATAAATAACTTATATTGGTGGGGGTTTATTGTTATTTCTAGAAAATGAACAGTATTCATTGCTGACCTCTCAGAATACATTTTTGACAAAGTTAAAAGAAGAATGCTGTACATTAGCCAAGAAACTGGAACAAATATCTCAAAAAAGCAGGTAGGTAATATTTATACAACTTAACTCTTTGCATAAATAGTATAGTTTTTTTTTTCTTTAAAAATCATATTTCCACTCCTTTATGGTTTTAATGTCAAAATTAAGTATATGTCAGCATCAGTTTTCTGTGTAAATATTTTCTTTGTATGGATATTTTCTTAATTGCCCATACAAACATCTTGATTTTTTTTCATGATTATATATGCATATTATTAAATAACTTCTTTAATATTTATCATTGCAAACTATAAAATCTGAGAAAACAGTGATCAATTTGTCAAGTATTCTAACAAGGAAGGTAGATAAATCAGTCAAGCACTTTTAAAAATCTTGTGCTGATACAATTACCCCATTTTTATCTATTACCACAGTTCTCAGTAAACACACAGAAGCTATCTTTAGGTTAAATGAGAATAAACAAAATATGTATACAGTTGACTTTCATATCCATGGGGTCTGCATCCTCAGATTCAATCAACTGCAGATCAAAATATTCTGGGGGCAAAAAAAACAAGGTGTCAAAGCAATTCAAAGCAAACAAAGGCTAAAAGAGAGTGCAAAATGCTATTTACAGTGTATCTCTGCATTGTATTCAACATTATGAGTAATCTGGAGATGATTTAAAGTATAAAGGATTTAAAGTGTGGAGATTATATGCAAATACTATGTTATTTTATATAATGGGCAGGAATTTTGGTATCCTCAAATCCATTAATTGGGATCTTAGTGAATTTTTCTCTGAGTATATTCTTGTTAAATTGTCTTAATAAATAAATTATTTTATATTCTAAAGTGTGAGGCCTTGAGTTCTCAGCTCTGATAATAACTTGATAGCCTTGAGCAATCATGTTCTGTTCAGACTACCGTTTCCTGTTTCACAAATGAATGATATTGGACAGAACCACTTTGAATTGAATTGTAAAAAGCAACATCACATTACATGAGCATCTGATGGGAAAATAATCTCTACATCTGCACTTCTGCCTTTTTCAGAAACTTACTTAGATCTACACAGAATAAACAATATGGCTCCTCAACAAACTACTGATTTCTGAATCTCATTCAGGAAGATTTTCTAGGAGGGTCAGGCTGTATCTGATCACTCTGCGCTCTCTCATGGATTCCTGCATCAACAGCTGTTTTAGCTGATGGAGTCCTCATCCCTAGCTCTTCTGGAAAATTGGAGGGATTGTGAGTCCGATTCTTTCTGCTCACAGAAAGGCAAAGGTTCCTCTAACCTGCCAGAAAGTGCTTCAACACACACACATTCTTATAAGATACTAAATGAATATGTTGTTGGGTGAGAGGAAAACTCTGGGTGTTAAAACACCCTGAGCTGTTTAGGAAATTTGACAAGAAAACTTTTGTTTTTTGGTCATGAGAGAGTCCTTCATAAAACACCAACAGTAGTTATTCCTGACAAGAAATATTTTATTGGCCTCACATAGATACAAAAGGAAGTAATTTGTTAGTAACAAATAAACACATCATACTGTTTTATTTCGGGGAAAATTTCTTTGATTTGGGGTTTATAATATTATATATACTTTAAGATTGGCTTGTGACAAGAAAGGTTAGGAAAGATGAGGAAGGGGTGGAAATGGGAAACACAGGGAGGAAGTGGAACGAGTGCTATTACATGGGGGGAGTGCAATCAATGACATGGCATGGAACAATGGCATGACATGTATGAGCTGTTGAATGGAAGACTGATTTGTTTTGTAAACCGTCACTCAGTTCACAATGAAAAGTTAACAAATAACAACAACCATTGCCTTGTGAATGATTACTAATTCTCTTGCCCTCTAAGAAAAATGAAAGTCTATAAAGAACTGAAGAGTCTAGGTTCCTTAGTATATACTATTTAATTCTTACAACAGCCTGAGACAGGGATTCTTTTCTTTCACAGGTAAAAAACCCAAACTCAGGATATTTAAATAACTGGCAAGTAACAGAGCTGGAATACTAACCTAGGTTATTTCTCGTTTCAAAGCCTCTGGTTTTTCTTACAGTAATTATAATATTTTACATTTACTACTATAGAAAATCCAGGCCAAAGTAGTTATGATTGGAAAGTTTGAGAAAGAAAATTTTAATCTTTAAATTCTTGAGGAGAAATAGGTATAGTTTGCTTGTAGGAGTAAACCTGAACTTCCAGGTTAACCAGATATCATGGTTCATACCAACCTTGCGTCCATTGCCTACGGTGCCACACTAGGCCCTCTTTTTGTTGCTTTAGAGCTATCATCTTACTCTCTAGTCAATGGATGTAGTGACGCTCACCCAGCGTCTCTCCAGCTCTTCTTGAATTTTACTAGTCCAGCTCCTGACCATTACGTGGTAAATTGAAAGTATCCTTCTATGTATGATCCATAGATGGCATTCAATATATATTTATTGAACGAATGATTGACTGAAATGAGTGGATTTAGTATTCATCCTACACCCTGATCTGATGGCGATTTCAGCATATTTTGTGTGTGTTTTAACTGCGGTTTGGGTGAAAGTTCACAGAACAATTATTTTCAATTAAATAATTGATACACATTTTGTTTCATAACATTTGTTACAATTCCCTCAATGTTACAGCATTCTTCCTCAACAAACTGGGCTCCCCATCTCCGTTTGTCCTTCTGAGCTTTGTTTTAGGGGCAATGCTGCCCTTTTGGTCTCATATGGTTGATTATTCTTGATGATCAGCTGGTGTGCAAGAAAGGACATTTGGAAATTGAGAATGCACTAGGTTTGAATCTCACTCTGTAACCTTGTGTATATTTCTTTATCTCTTCAGATCTCAGCTGTTCTATCTTTAAAAAGATTTCTAAAACTGTGTGGGAAGATTGTTGTGAGAATGAAAGAAATACGTATACACAACGTGTGATACAGAGTAGTACTTACTAGCTGTTATTGTTGTCATAAAGGGCATTCTTTTAAGAGTTTTGACTGGTGATTTTGATATCATATCACCAAACTACTGTTGGAAAATATGGATCGAGTTGTGTTTCAGACCAGGCTCTGGCACCTTGTTTTATAAGTACAAGGAATTAAAATAGACATCTGCTATAGCTTTAAAGGAACCCTGGTAGCAGAGTGGGGTACATGTTGGACTATTAACTGCAAGGTCAGCAGTTCGAATCCACCAGCCGCTCCATGGGAGCAAGATGAGGCTTTCTGCTCCTGTAAAGATTTATAGCCTCAGAAACCCTATATAGAGTCACTATGGGTCGGAACTGACTCGACAGCATACCACCACCACTATAGCTTTATAAGTGGATTCGAAACTAAGAACTGGCAAGTGCAAAAACTCAAAAATTACAAGTTGCAACTGTCATTTTAAAAACCTTTAAACTCCATTGATGTTGAGTGGATTGTGACTAACGGCGCCCCCATGTGTTGAGTAGAACTGCTTCATTGTGTTTTCCTTGTCTGTAATCTTCATGGAAGGAGATCACAGTCCTCTATTCCTTGGTGCTGCTGGGTGAGTTCAAACTACCAATCTTTCATTTCATTGTTGTTGTTAAATGTCGGCAAGTCAGTTCCAACTCTGTGACCCTATATAGGATTTCCGAGGCTTTTTAAATCTCAGTAGGAGCAGAAAGCCTCATCTTTCTCTCGTGGAACAGCTGGTAGGCTTGAACCACAGACCTTGCGTTTCAAAGTCCAGTGCTTTTCCTATGGGGTTGAGTGCAAACCACTTGCGTCACCCAGAGACCACACTTTAGAGGTCTAAAATACTTCATGTATGTAAAATGTGGATTTTGTTTGCCTTACAAGAAAGGTAGGATCCACTGTTATTTTAAGATTTTTTTTTTTCATTTAAGTTTTTGTTTGTTTACTCTTAATTTCTTGCCTCATTTCTCTCTGTCTCCTGATATGAAAACTGTGGCATTTTCAATAACTAGTGCAAAATTTAACATTACATTTTAATGTTAACTATAAGCCCTAGACCACAAGGTTGGTTTGAACCACAAGGTCAGTGGTTCAAACTCACCAGCTGCTCCTCAGATGCCCTATATAGGGTCACTATGGGATGGAACCACCTCGACGACACTTAACAACAACAGCAACAACAAATAAAACTTAAGAGTCCTGGTGTGGCACAGTAGGACAAGCACTAGACTGCTAACAACAAGGTTGGTGGTTTAAACCTACCAGCCACTCCTCAGAAACCCTATCCTGGGTCACTATGAGTCGGAACTGAATCAATGGCACTTAACAACATAAAATTTGAAATTATTTTTCAATCTTTAAAAAAAAAAAATTATAAATTTATCAACCATGTAGAATTCCTTTGGGGGTGTGGCTCTGTATATCCTATACCAAACTTTTGAAATATAAAAATTGCCCAAATCTGCTTTGAGGTGTAGAAATCTTGGAATTTTGAATTTTCAGAAGTTTTAACATGAGGAAGCTCAGTATCCAAAAGAATTCTTTAAACCATAGGGATAATTTTTTCTCAGGTTTTCTTCAAGGTACTATAGTAAAACTTTTCATGATAATTGCTGTTAAGTGCTGTGAGTTGGCTCTGACTCAGCAACCCTATATAGGGTTTCTGAAGAGCTGCTGGTGAGTTTGAACCGTTGACCTTGCAGTTCAAACAGACCTTGTAGCCCAGTGCTTTATCCTACAGCACCACATCAGGACTAAATGAGAATAAATGTGCTGACTTTCTTTTGATCAATAATTTAAAACAAAATTTAACTCCCTTAATAGTGACATTTAAGAGTTTTGTGTTATTTTAAATCATGTATAAATAAATGGACTTCTACCATTTCAGATTAGTTTCATTGTTATATGCCTGGTGTGTGGCACTGTGAGTTAATGCACTAGACTGTAGAATCAGTTTGAACTACAAGGTCGGTGGTTCAAGCTCACCAGCCGCTCCTTGGAGACCCTACGCAGGGTCGCTATGGGTTGGAACCTACTCGATGGCATTTAACACCACACACATACACATTTTACTTCCAGTGTGGTATTGTAGGACCAGCACTGGACTGCGAATAACAAGGTTGGCAGTTCAAATCCACCAACTGCTCCTGGGAAATACAGGGTTGTTGAGTCAGAACCAACTCTACAACACTCAACAACAACTATTTTACTCACAGATCTAGTGATTATTTTACTCACAGATCTAGTTATTTGATTATAGCCCATTCAGAAGCTGCCCCCTTGGTTCCCTTGCATTCTTACTCTTTGCCCAGCCTCGTGGTAGGCCAAAATGTTTTGTAATGGGTCCTCTGTGTGCTTGTCCATTGTATGTATTTTCTGAACCATGATCAGTTACCCAATAAGCAAGGTAAGCATGGATTTATTTGTGCTTATTTACTAATCTGTTGTGAATAATTTCACATTTTTTTAGCCATGTCAAGATTCTGCTTCTAGGTGATATGGCTGATATCTATCTCTCTCCTAACCACACAAGCACCTTCCTATAGAATCGAAGTCTCTTTTCAAATCTACAATGTCTGACAGGGTTGGAGTACCGGTAAGCAAGGTAAACAGGGGCTCACTTGCGCATACTGAATAGCAGATTACTAAGTAAGCACAACTGAGCCCTTGCTTGCCTTGCGCAGTGATATAACACCCCTGCTTTTCTCCCCAAATAGACCATAAATTGCATGACGGCAATGACTATTGCTTCTATTGTCTGGAAGCCCTCCGCCATAATTAGCACAGACAATCTCTTCTACACAGGGTGCACCCCACACTGCACACATAGTGGGGTCTGCAACCCCAGGGTTCCCATTTTAAAACTAAAATTGAACTGCTGATTCTTGTATTTTGTATAGCTTGTGTTTTGTTACTATCAGACAAGATAACTAATTCCATTTTGCTTTTAATTGGCACCAAGCAGACAGTCTGGCTGATTTTTGTTGAAACTCACATAAACTTTAGATACCCTTTAATCTGGGTTTCCCTGTGCTCTGAGTGCTTATTACAATGTTGGGTTTGTTTTTAAAGGAGGTAAATGGAGATGTTTAAATATCTTTGGTATAGCTGTGGTTTTTCTTTATCAAAATGAAGGAAGTGTTCCGAGACTCAGGCACTTAAGTTAATCAGTAGTAAAATTGTTGCAGTGCACTTTGCAATGAATGGGATCTAAAACCTGGCCTGCCGAACAGCTTGGAAAGACCAAGCTCTGGTAGCGGGAAGCCCCTGCCAGCTGCGAAGCAGGTCAGGTTTCTGTTGCGTGGTAGCCTCTCAGCACTTGCAAGTTGAAAAGAACACTATATAGTTTATAAGCAGGGTCTAGGTGGCTGTGTTTTTCTTTTCACTTTTCTGTCATTGTCACTTTCTGGGTTGCTAGGCATGTAGATTGATGTCTAACACTGCCCATTGTGTATTTGTGATTTGCGCTTTGTAATTAAGAGGAACAATGGGAGCCCATTGGGTATCGTTATATATAATGGTTGGTTTAATTTGTTTCACTTCTATCTTGTTAATTGTAAATTGATCATTAAGATTTGAATTCTAATCTGTCACCAGGGTTGTGAGTATTGAGGCTAGAGCAATGATCCTGGTTTTAATCACTGATGATGAGAAACAAATTTTATAATTTTGGTACATATTGCAGTTCATATATTTTAACACTGTATTTTATGGTGTTATAAATATTGTTAAATGACTTTTAGTGTAGTTTTACTGTGTGGACTATAATGTATAAATTATATTACTGTTTTGGCAACAGTAGGTATCCAACTGTGTGAGTTTAATTGAAGTAAAGAACACACACCCGGTTGAACTATTTTTTTCCCTTGCATGTTTAGAGGATGTTGGGTTGGGCTACCACACAAATTATATATCCTACAAGAGGACACTGATATTGGCCTCTACTAATTGTTCCAAAATGTCAAACCAGAAATGAAAAGAATAATAATTAAGGTGTCATGTTTTCCCTTAAAAAGCAATTACCATTGTAATTCTAATTACAGTAGTAAAATATTATCTTATAGTTCATGCAAATGCAATTATACAATACAACTGGTATATACAGAGCAAAGCCCATGCTTTTGTATAGCCAGATATTACCTAAATTTTGTATGAAAATAGATTGGAGTCAGTTATGCTCATATATGGCACTAGGATAATCATGCCACAAATGTAATCTCAAAACTAACAGAAAATGTTTTAAGTTTACTCTTTGAACCTTGCAAACTACTATGACTATATATTGTGGCCTCTAGATATGTAAGAGATAATGTCTGTCTACACATACCAAATATTTATTGAACAATGCAAGTTATCAGGCAAATTATCATTGTAATTACAAAGAAATACATATATGCACATGTTATTGTTTTTAAGTGCAGTCAAATTGGTTCCGACTCATAGCAACCCTCTATGGGATTTCCAAGGAGTGGCTGGTGAGTTTGAACCACTGACCATGTGATTCACAACGACCTATACACCTCGTAGGACTTCTGGTGTGGCACTGTGGACCAGCACTAGACTGCGAACCATAAGATTGGCAGTTCAAACCCACCAGTTGCTCCTCAGAAACCCTATATAAGGTCACTATGAGTCAGAACCAACTCAACAGCACTTAACAACAACAACCTATACCTCATGTATCCAGAAATATATGCAAAATTGAAAGAAGATAATTGCAATAACACACTGATAATATGTAATATGTACTTTACAAATCCATCGCTCATCTGTCAGTTTGTCGTACTGTGGTGACTTGTGAGTTGCTATGATTCTGGAAGCTATGCCACGGGTATTTTAAATACCAGCAAGGTCAGCCATGGTAGACAGGTTTCAGATGAGCTTCTAGACAAAGACGGACTCGGAAGAAGGAGAGACAAATTACTTCTAAATATTTAGTCACTGAAAACCTTATGAATAGCAGAGAAACACTGTCAGATATAGTGCCGGAAAATGAGCCCCTCAGGTAGGAAGGCACTCAAAATGCAACTGGGGAAGAGCGGCCTCCTCAAAGTAGAGTGGACCGTAATGACACGAATGGAGTAAAGCCCAAGGGAGTAAAGTCTGTGGGGCCTTCATTAGCCGATGGGGCACAACTCAAAATTAAGAGAAACAGCTGTAAACATCCATTAATGATTGGAACATGGAATGTATGAAGTATGAATCTAGGTAAATTGGACATTGTCAAAAATGAAATGGAAGGTATAAACATCAATAGTGTTAGGCATTAGTGAGCTGAAATGGACTGGTATTGATCATTTTGAATCTGACAACCACATAGTTTACTATGCCGGGAATGACCAATTGAAGAGGAATGGTGTTGCATTCACTGTCAGAAAGAACATATCCAGATCAGTCATGTGGTACAACGCTGTCTGTGATAAGATAATATCCATGTGCGTACAAGGAAGACCAGTTAATATCACTATCATTCAAATTTAGGCACCAACCACTAAAGCCAGTGAGGATGCAATAGAAGAATTCTACGAACTTCTTCAATCTGAAATTGATCAAACATGCAATCAATATGTATTGATCACTACTAGTGATTGGAATGCAAAAGTTGGAAACAAAAAGGAAGGATTAGTAGTTGGAAAATATGGCCTTGGCGATAGAAATGATGCTGGAGATTGCATGATAGAATTATGCAAAACCAATGATTTGTTCATTTCAAATACCTTCTTTAAACAGCATAAGAGACAATTATACACATGGACCTCACCAGATGGAATACACAGAAATCAAATTGACTACATCTGTGGAAAGAGATGGTGGGAAAGCTCCAATTTTATTAGTCAAAACAAGGCCAGGGGCAGATTTTGGAACAGACCATCAATTGCTCCTATGCAAATTCAGACTGAAGCTGAATTTGTCATCAGCACACAGCTCCTCTCCCTCTCTGGATCTAGAGTCCCCAACCACTCTATCTCTCCACATCATCATCTCTGCCTCCATCTCTGGCATCGCTGTTTCTCTGGGTAGGGTTCCGCTCTCCGCTCTTCTTCCTTGATGGTCCCAGGGACCTCAACTCCTGGACTGCAAAGTCAATCAATCCCCCCCTTTTGTTACAAAACGTCTACCTTTATACCTTTACATTTCCAACACTCAAAGTCAGTTTTGATAGCAATTATTTACTATCGTACCACAAGAGTCCTATCCCCTTCTCCTTTAATCAGCCCTGCCCAGACATTTTGGATACTACTACCTTCCCCCATGCCCTCTGGATCTAGGCTCCCTCTTGAAAGCTTGTAAGCCAATCACTTCTTACCTTTGTAGCCTCTCCCCATTTTGTGTAGCCAATGTTCAAGTTGCCTATGAACATTTTTAAGATACCTAATATATACTACTCTACTCACATACTGCACTAAATTCCTCTCCATATATATATATATATACTCATATTGTAATGTGACATTAAAAATAAGTGAGAGCAACCTTGGAACAACAGTGCTCTGTGATAAAGGGATTGAGACATAGTCTGAATGGGTAAAGGAGGGGAGAAAATGTTTAGGGGCTTGACTGTCTTGTGGATATTGGTTTCCCCTTCCTATTATCTGAAAGAGCTGTTAAGTGCCGTCTAGTCGTTTCCAACTCATAGCAACCCTGTATAGCGTTTCTGAGGAGCTATGGTGAGTTTGAACCTTTAACCTTGTGGTAAAAACCGACCTTAAAGTCCAGTGCTTATCCTACAGTACCATACCAGGACTCTGGACAAAGAGTAAGTAGGCAATAAATGTTTGACAATAGTATCAGGTTTTGCTCTGCATTTTATTGAATAATAATAAAATTGAATATTTTATAGATTTTTATGACCATTTATATTCTTCTCCTGGTGTGGCGCTGTAGGATCAGACTGGACTGTGAGCCACAAGGTTAACAGTACAAACCCACCAGCTGTTCTTTGGAAACCCTATACAGGATCGCTAAGAGTCTGAACAAACTAGATGGCACTTAACATCAACAAAAACATTATGAATATCACATATTCTTTATACATGTTTTTTTTTTTAATTGGGATTTTGATGGGGAGGGGTTTTAACACGTATTTAATGATACTTTTAGCTTTTGTTGGTCTTGTTTTTTTTGAACATTTTTCTAGGTGTTTGCATTTTGTATGATTGTGAAATTATTTTAACCAAAATGACTTATTTTTTACTTTAAATTGACTACATGAAAACTGTAAAATTTCAGGAATTATTCAGAAAAGGATAAATAAAGAGAAACCATTCCTAATCCTCTATCCAGAAATAATAAGTTTTAATATTTTGGTATACAGGTAAACATTTTTAATATTTAATTAAATATAGTCTGTGCTGATTTTTTATGTCATTAATAAATAACACCAATAAATAGCTACAACATCAGAATGACACCTTGATATTCTATAATGTAATGTAACCACTTGTCTATTGATAGATTCCTGAATTCGGTTCCAGAGACTTGGTTAAGGAGCAAATTACTTCTAGAAACAATGCTATGATGAACATTCTCATAAAAAACCTATGCTTTTCTATTTCTCTAACTTTTGTATTTTATATTATAAACCTATTTTGACCTTTGTAAGTTTTTCCTTATAAAGTTATAAGAAAAAAAATTTGTTTTGTGTTTTTTCTGTTTATAAAGTACTGGAAAACAGATAAAGTTTCTTCTGCATTTTTTTCCTAATCTGGTTTAAAGATATTTTTTTCTTCTTTTGGAATTTAGTGCATGATGTGATAGGAAAATCTTGGTATTATACTAAATTACCAGGTTCTTATAAGTACTTTTAAAGTCTTTTCTATTGTATGCCATCTTGTAAGGAGTAATATAAATCATTATTAACTCATTTAGACTATTTAAAATATAGGTAAATTCTTAATCATAGCAAACGTAGATTGAGCACTTGATCTGAATTTGAAAATGAGATGATTCATGTCCATGTGTGATCTAGTGAGAAACACAAGGCATAAAACACAACTCAAAGGAATAAATTATAAGCTACTATATGCATAAAGGAGTCCTGGTGTGGTGCTGTGAGTTAATGCATCAGACTGCAAAACCATTTGAACTGCAAGGTTGGCAGTTCAAGCTCACCAGTCGCTCCTCGGAAACCCTGTATAGGGTCGCTATGGGTCAGATCTGACTCGACGGCACTTAACAACAACATATACATAAAGGCTAGAGATAGTTTCAGAAATATGCTAGCATGTTGAGAACTTGAAGATATTAATCAGGGCAGGCTTTGGGACAACACTTGATCCAAGGTATAAACAAAATTAGGAAGGAGGTGAAATAAAGTTACAGATTATTCCAGACAAGTGAAGTAACTTGGTCCTTGGGATGAATGACTGATATGATAAAATATCCTTTGTCTGTGGTGGTGATGTGCCATGGAGTAGATTCTGCCTCATAGCAACCCTGTATAGGGTCTCCAAAGCTATGAATTTTTACAGGAGCAGAAAGCCTCATCTTTCTCCTGCGGAATGGGTGGTAGTTTCGAATTGCTGACCTTGATTCTTAATTATCACCAAGTAACTGTGTTGTTGTTGTTGTTGTTAGGTACCATCGAGTCTGAGTCTGCACCACTCATAATGACCCTATTCACAACAGAATGAAACACTTGACCGCTCCTTTGCCAACCTCACAACCATTGCTAAACCTGAGCCTACTGCTGCAGCCATTGTGCTAATCCATCTTATTGGGGTGGGATCATGCAAATAAGGTAGACAGGACTCTAAGAATAGGATTGGTTAGTTTTGCCCTCCAGCTAAGTTTAAAAGGAGCCATCTCAGAAGCAGAGATGGGAGATCCCAGGACCATCAAGAAGGAAGAGCATGAGTGACACATGAGAGATTCCCTACCTAGAGAAACAGCAATAGCCATACAAGAAGTAAAGGCAAGAGGAAACAGCAGAGGTGGTGACAAGGAGAGACAGAGCAGCTTTAGGCTCTAGACCCATACACTGAGTCCCTGCAGGCAGGAGACTGGCTTGCAGAATGTACCCTTTGGGCATTCACAGCCTTGCTAAAAGAACTTTGTAACACTTGCCTGAGCCAGGCAAAGGTCAAGGGCCCACGTGACTGAGAGGCTGAAGACAACAGTGAGGCTTGCTTGCAGTATGGAAGATAAGAGGCATTCCTGACTGGAGACCTGCTGCATCCTGAGTTGGTTTTGATCCTAATTGTGCCCTGTTCTCTTCCCTAATAAACCCTATAATAGTAAGTATTGTGAGTTCTATGTGGCCACTGCAATGTATTCTCAAACCCAGACACGAAGCAGAGAGTGCCTTGGGAGGAATGGTTGATGTCAGAATAGGTAGGGCAAAGAAGGTTGTAGGGTGGAAGCATATCTGACCTCCACTTCAGAGTTGGCCTTGAGCTGATTTTAAGTGTGATTCTCTTTCCCTCTTTTGGAGTCAGAGGAAGTCAGACATGGATCCCATATGGTTTTTGCAGGGAGGAATCCTTTCTTAGAGAAAACTTTCTTTGACAGAAATAATTGTTCATCAGCAGTCTTAATTTAAAATCAGACAGCAAACCCACAATCACTAGGCTGGAAACTACTTATAATACAAAGAGGTTTTCTTTTTCAACTTTCAGTTCTAACTGACAAAGCAGTGGAGCATGAGGAGGAGATGGTAGCATAGGCACAGTTGAGACTTTAATTAAGAGGACAGAGATCTTTTGATCTTCAAATTTTGAAACTTCAGATAACCATCCAAGACATTGATGGACATCAGCCATCACCAAGGAGATATTTGTGATCCCCAATGAAACATTTGAAGACAGAAAGAAAATGAGGGGAATGGTACTTATCCTAGCAGGGTAGAAGAAAGTGGAAACTGTAACTTCAGTATGTACAGTGGTAGGTACGGGGGATATGTGAAGCAAGCTTATCTGCTCTCAGAATTCCAGAAATATTTAGAAAGTGATGTGGGACATAGAGTTTAAACCAAAGTCTATCTCCACAGCATGCAACCAAGTGACCATCCCTATTTGACCCAGAAGCCTAGAGACTTTCTCTCCAAAGAGAGCAGGTTCTGGCTAAAATAGGGGTGGAAGTTTAGATAGAAGAAGTATATATTCTGTAAGGTGAGATTCCCTGTACTCACTTTCTCTCCACTTTCTAAACTGCTGAGAGCCAGGATTGGACATGACTAGCAGAAAACTAGGGCATCCTTCCCTTGAGAAATAGAAGAGAGAATTACAGATACTGATTTTTGGAATCTCCCATCTGAGAAGGTGGTTTACCACCATACATTAAAAAAAATTTTGTTTGGAAAAAAAAAATTGGGGGAAAAAAACAAAACGGAAAATGTACACAAGTACAAATGCGACCATAATACACCTCATGAGGCAGTAGGATAGCAAGGAGCAATACTTATGTAGTCATTATAATTGTGATATACCCCAAACTGCAACATACTGACAAGACGGAGGTGAAGGACAGGGAACAGGGCAGATAAAAAGAGTTTAACTTCATCTTCCATATTATTGTTGTTAAGTGTTGTTGAATTGATTCCGACTCATAGCAACCCTGTATAGGTTTTCCCAGGCTGTAAATCTTTGCGGGAGCAGAATGCCTCATCTTCTTCCCATGGAGCAGCTGGTGGGCTCAACCCACCAGCCCTGTGGTTCACAACATTCCCCTCTCCCATATTAAGTCAGTGGAAAGATTTTAATTGATAGAAGAGAGGATAGTGGTATGACCATATGCATAAGTATGACTGTAGATAGAAGAAATAGATGAACAAAATTGAAAGCATTTGTTGCTGTTTTACTGGTTTAGGAGTCAGAGGGTAGAGGACTGCTGTTTTAATTTGTACAAAGTTCCATTAAATTAAGAGCTAAGAGCTAGATTTATTGAGAGAATCAACTTTCTGTTATAGAAATTAGGAGAAGGGTTGCTGCTAATTTGGTAATGTGGTGGCTGACCTGTAATGCTGTTGCTGTTACGTGCCTTCAGTCGATTCTCACAGTGACTCTATATAGGGTTTCCAAAGAGCAGCTGGTGGATTTAAACTGCTGGCCTTGTGGTTCTCAGTCCAGTGGTGATCCTACAGTGCCACACCAGGAGGCATCAATAAATATTTGTTAAATGAATGATTGCCTTTAAGAAGAGGTGTTTGTTCTTGAAGATGCCATCTCTATTAGAATCAGATGTAATTTATTGTTTAATATTTAACCAACCCCATTGCCATCGAGTCCCTTTTGATTCATAGTAACACTAGAGGATCGAGTAGAACTGCCTCGTAGGGTTTCCACAGCAGTGATCATCACGGCAGGAGTCAGACTGCCATAGCTTTCTCCTGAAGAATGACTGGTGGGTTCAAACCTCCAACCATTCAGTTAGCAACAGAGCATTTATATCACTGTGCCATCATCTAATATTATATTTTATTTATCTAATAGGATGAATATTGGACTGCTTACCACAAGGTTGGTGCTTCAAACCCACATCTGTGTCTCGGAAACTTTGAGTCGGAACATACTCCACAGCACTTAATAGCAATACTTGTACTTGAATAATTGTTCTCACTTTTCCACCAACTCTTGGACTGCTGAGGGCCAGGGTTGTATATGACAAGCAAGAAACTGGGGAATCCTTCTCTTGACATAGAGTGGTTAGAGATTAAAGAATTACAGATTTTGGAATTTCCCATTGGAAGAGATGGTTTAGCACTCCATCTTGAATCAGACTTAAAGTATTTATTGATGAAGATCAAGGACTACAGCCTTTAATGTGGATTGCACCTCAATGTAAAGAAAACAAAAATCCTCACAAGTGGACCAATAAATAACATCATGATAAATGGAAAGATGACTGAAATTGTCAAAGACTTCATTTTGCTTTAATCCATAGTCAACGCTCATAGAAGCCAGCAATCAAGAAATTAAACGCTGTATTGCAGTCGACAAATCTGCCATAAAAGAACAAAAATGTCACTTTAAAGACTTAGATGTGGCTCACCCAACTCATGGTGTTTTCAATCACCACATATGCATGGGAAAGTTGAACAATGAATCAGGAAGACCATAGAAGAACTGATGTATTTAAATTATGGTGTTGGCAAGGAATGTTGAAAGTACCATGAACTGCCAGAAGAACAAACAAATTTGTCTTGGAGGAAGTACAGTTAGAATGCTCCTTAGAAGCTCAGATGGTGAGACTTCTTCCTTCACGCTTTAGACATATTCTCAGGGAGGACTCAAGTCTCTCGAGAAGGACATCATACTTGGTAAAGTGGAGGGTACATGAAAAAGAGGAAGACCCCAAGCAAGATGGATTGACAGGGCAGCAACAATAGGCTCAAAAAAGATGACAATTGTGAGGATGGCACAGAATTGGGTAGTGTTTCTATCCATTGTGCTGTGAATCAGAATCAACTCAATGGCACCTAACAACAATCCTTGAATCACTACAATTCATATATCCCTCTACCAGACATTTTGTAATTTCTGAAATTTTTTTTTACATAAAATAGTTTTTGTTTATACTGTTATACTTAACCATGGGATTTAGGGTAATGTTAAGGTTATACAATAATATGCTCTAGAAATAAAAACCTTTACATCTATCATTTCCATGTTTTTACCTTCTAGATATGAACTTACTCAGCTCAGTCAAGAAAAAAGGTATACTTATGACAAACTGATCAAGTTACAGAGAAGAAATGATGAATTGGAGGAACAGTGCGTCCAGCATGGGAGGGTACATGAAATAATGAAGCAAAGGTAATACAATACAATATAATATAAAATATAATTTATGAATTATAATCTATCAATAAATTTCTAATTAATCAACAAATTTACCGTGTATGGATATGCTTGGTTCATAAACCAGATGAAAATTGCTGTAGAATAAATAGAATTCAGCTTATTATGCTATTTAAGGTAAGTATGGAAAATCTTAAAGCTTTGGTTTTATGTACTCATACTTCCTTAACTTAGCTTGTTCTTATAATATACACAAAGATGAGCATGTTCCCACTTGACTATTTTCTAAAGACAGAATTAGATTTAATGCAGAATACTGCTAGAGTATTCTGTGTGGCATTGGAGGATCAGCACCTGCATCAATGACCGCAAGGTTGATGACTCAAACATACCAGCTGTTCCTTGGAAATTCTCTATAGGGTCACTGTGAGTCAGAACTGACTCTACAGCGCTTAATAACAACACTTCAGGAATACTATCTACCCTTAAGGTGTAAGTTACTTTTGTAATATCAGGGAGTAATAAAACTTTTCTTTTAGAGATTATTAGGTTTTTGTGCTTTTTATAAGATAAAACATTTCAGATGGGTTACAACACAAAATAATGTAAACATCCATTAATAATCAGAACATGGAGTGTACAAAGTATGAATTTAGGAAAAGTGGAAGTTGTCAAAAATGAAATGGAACACATTAGTGTTAGGCATTTAGTGAGCTGAAATGGACTGGTATTGGCCATTTTGAAGCTGATAGTCTTATCGTTTACTACGCTGGGAATGACAAATTGAAAAGGAATGGCATCACATTCATCATCAAGAATACTTCAAGAATTATTTTGATGTGTAATAATACTGCCTGTGATAGGATAATATCCATACAACTACAAGGAAGACTAGGAGTCCTGCTGTGGCGCTGTAAGACAAAGCACTGGACTACAAGGTTAGTTTGAATGTCAAGGTCGGCAATTCAAAAAACGCACCAGCCACTCCTCGGAAACTTTATACAGGGTCTCTATAAGTCAGAACCAACTTGGTGTCACTTAACAACAATATGTCCAAAGTCTGAGAGATGAAATCTGGCCATCCTGACTTCTAAGGAACATTCTGCCTATACTTCTTCCAACACAGATTTATTTGTTCTTTTAGCGGTCCATGGTACTTTTAATATTCTCCTCCAACATCATAAATCAAATGCATCAATTCTTCTACGGTTTTCCTTATTCATTGTGAACCTTTCACATGCATATGAGGTTATTGAAAATACCATGACTTGGATCAGGCACACCTTATTTCTCAAACTGACATCTTTGCTCTTCAACACTTTAAAGAGGACTCGTGCAGTAGATTTACCCAGTGCAATAAATACTTTGATTTCTTGGCACGATTCCCCACTCCATCACTGCTTTGCTAAAAAGAAAAGGCCGACACTTAATCTAAAGTAAAGAAGAGAAGACAAAGGGTCAAGGAAACGTTGTGGTTGTTTTAGGTGCCCTTGAGCCAGCTCTGACTCACAGTGACCCCATATGCACAACAAAGAAAACACAGCTTGACCCTGAAGCAGTCTCACAATTACTGTTGTTTGAGCTCATTATCGCTGCAGCTGTGCCAGTCCATCTTGTTAGGGGTCTTCCTCTTTTTGCTGACCCTCTACTTTACCAAGAATGATGTCCTTCTCCAGGGACAGGTCCTTCCTGAGAACATGTCCAAAGTCCGTGAGACAAAGTCTCCCCATCCTCATTTCTAAGGAGCTTTTTGGCTGTACAACTATTAAGACAGATTTGTTTGTTCTTCTGACTGTCCATGGCATTTTTACTATTCTTTGCCACACCATAATTCAGATGCACCAATTCTCCAGAGTTCCTTGTTCCTTGATATGAGGCAGTCAAAAATAACCATGGGTTGGCTTAGATGTACCTTAGTTTGCAAAGTGACATCTTTGCTCTTTAATACCTTTAAAGAGGTGTTTTACAGCAGATTTGTCCAATGCAATAAGTCCTTTAGTTTCTTGACTGCTGCTTTCATGAGCATTGAGTGTGGATCCAAGTAAAATGATCTCCTTGACAACTTTAAACTTTTCTGTTTATCATGATGTTATTCATTGGTCC
>NW_006408679.1:82810-83792 GCF_000296735.1 Chrysochloris asiatica | reverse complement strand
TTTCATTCTCTTGGTATGTTGTGAAGTGTTAATTTTCATTGAGGTTGCCTTATAGTCCATTAGCTTTTCTGACCATTTATTGCAAGACTATTTTATCCTGTAATTGACCTGACCTTCTGCCTATCTGGATCTCTTTTCCTATATGTTTACCTTCTTTTACATTGTACTTATTTTGGTCATAGACTGACCTTCCAGAGTCTCTGAGTTTGTTCTTATAGTTTTGTTTTGTTACCAATTCTTCTTTCTGTTGATTTAATTCAGGGAGGTACTGCCACATATGTCAATCTCTGGATGTTGTCTCTTCTTGTTGGTTCTCAGAAACACAAAACTCCCTTTAGGGTGTTTTGTAGTGCAGGATTGGCTTTGGTAAATTCCCATAGCTTCTGTTTATCCTCGAATGTTTTGATTACACCATCATATTTGATTGATAGCTTTGCTGGATAAAAGATTCTTGGTTGGCAGTTTTTTTCTTCCAGGGTTTTATATATGTCTCCCCATTGCCTTCTCGCTCGCATGGTTCCTGCTGAAAGATCTGAGCTTAATCTGACTTGCTTGCTTTGGTATGTGACCCTTCTGTTTTCTCTGGCTGCTTTCAGAAGCATCTCCTTATCTTAAGTTTGGAGAGCTTGACTATGATATGTCTTGGTGATTTTCTTTTGGGGTCTGCTCTTCTTGGAGTTCATTCAGCTTCTTGTATATTTATTTTTCGCCTTTCAGGATGTTAGAGAAATTTTCTTCCAGTAGCTCTTCAACTACTTCCTCTGTGGTCTTGTGTGATTCTTCTTGCTCTGGAATGCCAATGATTCTTAAGTTATTCCTCTTCATGTTGTCCAACATGAATCTTAGACCTTCCTCCAAGATTTTTATCTTTTTTTGTGTTTGTTCTTCTATCTTAGTGGTATTGAGAGACTTGTCTTCCAGCTTGCTGATTTTTCCTTCCAACTATCTATTCTACTCCTCTACCCTTTCATAGTGTTTTCTA
>NW_006408679.1:76318-81495 GCF_000296735.1 Chrysochloris asiatica | reverse complement strand
CTGGGACTCCTGCTAAACCAGCTATAAAAGGGATACCTAGATAGGGTTCCCAAGGAACAGCTGGTGAGCTTGAACCACTGATCTTGTAGTTCATAAGGGTCTGTAGTGTGCTGTCTCAACCCTCAGAGCCATGCCAGGACTCCTGCTAGACCAGCGCAAAAAGGCAGACCCAGATAGGTGCACATCCACATCTCATCCTTGGCTGAGCGCTAGGTTTCCTGAGGATTGGCTGGTGGGCGTGAATCACCGCCCTTACAGTTCAATAAGCTTTGCAGCAGGGTGGGTCACACGGGGGTTCTGGTAGGCTGGGCGGGGCTCTAGCTTGTTATGGCATGTGGGTGGGTCAGCGGGGTGCAGGTGTCCAAGGCGGAGGGAACAATCCCGTGGGGGAGCCTGGTGGGTGGGGTTGGGTTGCGAGCGATCAGTCAGGTGGTGTGGGCTAGCAGTGGGTCCCATGGGCAGGGCAGTGCTCGCGCGAGGTCCTGCAAGCAGTGCGGGGGGTCGCGGGGCGGGGGGTGGTGTTTGGGTGGCCCGTGCGGGGCTCTCGCTTGTTATGGTGCATGGGTGGGGTCAGTGGGGTGTGTGCTTGCTCCGAAGGTTAGGGCACGCTCCAGTGGGTGCTCGCGGTCCAGTCTGGTCCAGGTCCAGGAAGGAGGGGGTGTGGGGATTGAGGGGAGTAATGGGGCGGGTGAGATGCCACTTGGCTGAGTGGACACAGTCCTTGCCTGGTGATGTCAGACAGTCATCGTTTTTTTTCCCTTTTTTTTTTTCCTCCTCTCTTTGTTGACTGATTACTCTCTGCCCACTGCAAGCGCCGAAATTACACGGTGGGGTGGATGACCCTTAGTTTCTCTTTCTCTTGTCCCCAGTGGCTCCCCCCGTTCAATAATTACTGAAAGCACTGCTTTCGGCGCGATTTGGTTCCAGACGCGTCCCCCAAGCTCAAAGGAGTTGGGGCTGTGCTGCACGCAGTGGCAGGTACAAATTTAAAAAGCCAGTAGTTCCTCAGTACGGTGATTCTTTTTTAAAAAGCTAGTTTAAGATTTTGAAGTACTGAGACTTATGGTGGCTGTAAGGGTGTGAGTTCACCACAGGAAGGTTTCTTTTGTGAGTTCCCCTCCCCTGAACCCGGAGCCTCACTCACCCGTGTCGTCTGGCCATCTTGCAAACCGGAAATCCTGTCAATGTACTTTTGCAGCCGTTTTTGAATTATCTTCAACATTTTACTTGTGTGTGATATTGATATTGTCCAATGATTTCTGCATTTTATTGTGTCATCGTCTTTGGAATGGGCACAAATATGGATATTTTGTTATCAGTTGGCCAGTAGCTGTGTTCCAAATTTATTGGCATAGATGAGTGAGTGCTTCCAGTACCACATTAGTTTATTGAAAGATTTCAGTTTGTATTCCATCAATTCCTAGAGTTTGTTCTTTGCCAATGCCTTCAGTGCACCTTGGACTTCTTCCTTCAATAACATTAGCTACTGATTATATACTACCTCTCAAAATGGTTGAACACAGACCATTTCTTTTGGTACACTGACTGTGTATTCCTTCTATCTTCTTTGGATGCTTTGGCATCATTAAATATTTTGTCCATAGAATCCTTTTATATTTCAAGTCTAGGCTTGTGTTTTTCCTTCAATTCCCTCAGCTTTAGACATGTGGAATGTGTTCAGCCCTTTTGGTTTTCTAACTCTAGTTCTTTGCACATTTCATTATGATATTTGGCTTTGTCTCCTCAAGCTACCCTTGAAATTTTCTATTCAGCTCTTTTATATCCATATTTCTTGCATGTGCTTTAGTGTCTCTATGCTGGAGAGCAAGTTTCAGAGTCTCTTCTGACATCCATTTTGGTTTTTTTTTTCTTCTTTCTTGTCTTCTTTATGACCTTTTGCCTTCTTCCTGTATGATGTTCTTGATGTCTTCAGTTATTAGTGTCTAATTCATGAAACCTGTTCTTGAGATCATCTCTAAATTAAGGTGGGATATGTTCAAGGTCTGATGTGGCACTGTGGGTTAATGCACCAGACTGCAAAGGTCGGCGGTTCAAACTCACCAGCTGCTCCTCGGAAACCATATACAGGGTTGCTATGGGTCAGAACTGACTCGATAGCACTTAACAACAACATGTTCAAGGTCAAATTTTGGCTCTTGTTTTAATTTTCTTCAGCTTTAGCCTGATCCTGCATATAAGCAGTTGATCATCTGTTCTACAGTCTGCCAGTGGTCTCGTTTTGACTGATGATGTGGAGTATTTCCACTCTGTTTCCACAGATTTAGTCAATTTGATTCCTGTGTATTCCATCTTGTGTGGCTCATGTGTATAGTCATCTTTTACGTTGTTTACAGAAGGTATTTGCTATGAACAAGTCATTGGTCCTGCAAAATTCTTTCCTGCGATCTCCAGCATTGTTTCTATCCCTAAGGCCATATGTTCCAACTACTGATTCTTCCTCTTTGTTTCCAATCTTTTCATGTCAATCACCAGTAGCCATCAATACATCTCGATTGCATGTTTGATGAATTTCAGACTGAAGAAGTTGTTGCTATTGAGTATGGTCGAGTCATTTCTGACTCTTAGCCATCCTGATTAGCATTTCTGAGGAGAATCTGATGAGTTTGAACCACTGACCTTGTTCAAACCGAACTTGAGATTGAGTGCTTGTCCTAATGTGACACATGGACAGACAGGGCTGAACTTCAAGATAGATCTTGAAATGTTCTTTTGATAATGAATGCAATGCCATTTCCCTTTAGTTTGTCATTCTTGTCATAGTAAGCCATGTGGCTGTCAGATTCAAAATGACCAATACCAGTCCATTTCAACTCCTAATGCCTAGGCTATCAATGTTGCTATAGTTCATTTCATTTTTACAGCTTCCAATTTTCCTAGATTAATACTTCATACATTCCATGTTCTGTTTGTTAATGGATGTTTACAGTTTATGGTGTTTTTCTTCTCATTTTGAGTCATGCCCCATCAGCAAATGAAGGTTCCGAGAGCTTTAATCCATTTATATCATCATGGTCAATGCTACTTTAAGGTGGTAGCTCTTCTCCAGTCATATTTTGAGTGTGTTTCAAATGGAGGGGTTCAGTTTCTTGCATTATATCTGACAATACTCTGGTGCTGTTCATCATGTTTTAATACTCAAAACTCTGTTGCTAGCTGATGGTGCTCCACTGCTATTCATAAGGTTTTCAATGAATAAATATCCATAAGTAGTCCATCTCTCCTTCTTCCTAGTCTGTCTTAATCTGGAAGCTCAGTAGAAACCTGTCCACCATAGGTGACGCTGCCGGTATTTAAAATACTGGTGGCATAACTTCTAGAATCACAGTTACATGCAAGCCATCACAGTATAGCAAACTGACAGATAAATCTAAATTACTTAGGAATAAATATAAACTACAAAACATTACTACAAGAAACCAAAAGAGATTTACAAAAATGTAACACTATACCATGCTCATGAATAGGAATAGTTAGCACTGTAAAAATGTCAATACTACCCAAAACAATCTACAGATATAATGCAATATCAATATAGATTCCAACAGCATTCTTTAAAGAGACAGAAAACAAATCACAAGCTTTATATGGAAAGGAAAATTTACTACACAGCTACAATGACCAAAACAGCCTGGTACTGGTACAATGAGAGATAGTTAAATCAATGTAACAGAACTGGGAACCCAGAAGTAAATCTATCCACAATCAACTGATCTTTGGCAAAGGGGTAAAACACATTAGATGAGGAAGAAATAGTCTCTTCAACAAATGATACTGGCAAAAGTGGAAATTGATATGCAAAAGAAAGAAACAAGACCCATATCTCACACCATATATAAAACAATCTTAACATGAGTTAAAGATCTAAATGTAAAACCTAGAACTATAAAGATCATCAATGAAAAAATAGGGAAAACTGAGGCACTCTAATACATGGCTTATGTAGTGGTGGTGGTGTGTCATGGAGTCTGTTCTGACTTGTGGCGTATATACACTATTAAATAATGCAAAAATCACATAGACAATATAAGATTAAATAGATGACTGAGACTTACTAAAAATTAGAAACTTATATGTATCAAAAGATTTCACCAAAAGAGTAAAGAGGGAGCCCAACTGGGAAACACTTTTTTTCCAATGTATATAACAACAACAAAATCTAAATTGTAGTTTAGATTTATTCCTTATTAGATTAGATTTATTCCTAAGTATTTCATCCTTTGGGTCTGCCATCTTGCCAGAAGTCCCTCTACTTACCTGCTTTTATGGTGACCATGTATTTTTCTTGTTCTCTATTAGAGTTTAAAGGAACCCTGGTGGATATGTAGGATAAGCACTGGACTGCTAACCAAAGGGTTGGCAATTCAAATCCACCAGCTGCTCTGTGGGAGAAATATGTAACTTTCTAGTACCACAAAGATTTACCACTGGTACACATAGCAAAATGCACAGAGCTTGACTGAAAGGCTTTGCAGATCCTCTGCAGGAAGAATACAGAAAACCAGACTAGATAGTTGCAGGGAATGATCCTAGAACTCTGAGCTTCAGAGGAAGGGATAGAAAAGTGGATTGAGTACTTAGGGATAGAAAAATGGATCAAGCGCTTACTGAAACAGATGGTTGAGCAGGCACAGCAAGAGAGAAATCCAATTTGATTTTTGTGTATTTGATCTTGTGCCCTGCCTGCCACTTTGCTGAATCTTATAATGAGTTCAAATAATTTTCTTGCTGAGTCTTTGGGATTTTCTATATATAGAATCTGCAAATAGAGGAGGTTTTTTTTTTTTGTTTTGTTTTTGTTTTTTATGAATTGAGTGAAGGTTTACAGACAAGATCATCAGCTTTACATTCAATAAATCACATATTTTGTTTCAGGTCAGTGATTACAATTCCCTCCATGCAACAACAGTTATCCTGCTTCCTCCCTGTGATTCCTATTTGCATACCACCCATCTTGCTACCCCTTCTCAATTTTGTCTGCAGAAAAATGTTGCCCTTTTGATTTTGAATGATTGACTATTCTATTCCATGGTGAGCATACCTTGCTAGAGTTGTTGTCCTCCCCTATAAATCTATTTACTACTCTACATATTAGGATGCCTTTAATTTTCCCTATCTTACCTTAGCGTAGTGGTTACAAATCGGGCTGTGAACCACAA
>NW_006408679.1:72849-75904 GCF_000296735.1 Chrysochloris asiatica | reverse complement strand
AATTCGTAACCACTATGCTACCAGAGCTGTTAATTATGCTGAGGAATTTCCCTTCAATTCCTACTTTGTTGAGTGTTTTTATCAATGAGTGTTGGATTTTGTCAAATGCCTTTTCTGCATCAATTGATATTATCATATGGTTCATTTCTTTTGTTTTATTTATATTGAGGATTATGTTGATTTTTTTTCTAATATTAAACCATCTTTGCATATCTGGTCATGATGTATTTTTTTTCTATCTTTTTAAATTTTATTGGCTAGAATTCAAAAAAGAGAGAGAATTTTTGCATATATATTCATGAGGGATATTGTTCTATAATTTTCTTTTTTAGTGATGTCCTTGCCTGGTTTTGGTATGATGGCTATGCCTGCTTCATAAAATGTATTTTGGGGTTTTCCATCCTTTTCTATATTCTGAAATAGTTTGAGTAAAATTGGTGTCACCTCTTCTCTGAATGCTTGATAAAATTCACCAGTAAAGTCATCTGGACCTAGACATTTTTTTGTAGGGAGTTTTTAATGACCTGATCAGTATCTTCTTTTCTTATGGGTCTGTTCAAGTTTTCTGTTTCACTCTGTATTACTTTAGGTATGTCATGTTTTTCTAAAACAATTATCCATTTCGTGGGTTGGTGGTGGAGTCAGAGCAGAGTTAGGTAGGCTCCATGGGGGAGGGACTGAAATCCCAGGGACGTAGCTCTTATGAAACTGCACCAGAGCTTGGGATCTGCCATAAAGTTCTGAGCATCAGTTTCCCAAAACTACAAGCTGAAAAATCACAGTATTAAGGAAAACATTGCTGTTTTAAAATCAGCACGGGACTCCCTCTGCAGCCATCCTGCTGGGAGGAAGTCAGAGGGCAGGACTATAGCCAGACAGGCAAAGTGCACCAGGCTAAAAGCAGGGAAGCAACAGTTGTAAAAGAAGGTGTGGAGGCATTTCACTTTTGGTTTTTTTCCCCCTCCCCTTTACAGTTGTGCCCTCTTTGCCCAGCCCAGATACCTTCAGGCAGGTGGGTGCGCACACCCAAAAAAAGTCCAGCGTTGAGACCACAGCTTTTCCACATCAAAGAGAGAAAGAGCCCTACCACATGGGACTTCCTCTGTACCATCCTGCCCAGGAAGAAGTCAGTGGGTAGAACTATAGCCAGACCGGCAAAGGGCACCCGTGTTAGAAGCAGGAAGGTTCTTGTCTCTGCTTTTATCTTGCGTCTACTTTTAGACCTTTTGACCACACATTTTTCCTGGAGGTGGGAGCTTTTTCTCCCTACGTTACTCAAGAAGTGACAGCAATCGTGGCCATATAGCTAAGCTACAAGCATACCCCATAATATTCCACCATTGAGACAAGAGCCAATAACAGCTGCTAAACATTACATGTGAAAAGGGAAGCCTATCTCCTGATCATATCCATGAGGAGCCACCCAGTAAGCTTAATAGCAAAAAACAAACATTTAAGCATTAAATACCACATAAGTATTGGAAATGATGGACAAAAAAACAACAACAGATATCAAAACATGTCCAAAAACAGAAGAGAGTAGATGAGGCAAAAGAGCTGGAAACAGACAAAGGCTTTCTAGAAGAGCAAGAACAGGTTTTAGAGTATGCCTGAGAAATAATTCAGAAGAATGATATGGAAACAAATTCAAATGCTTCAAAAAGGGGTGGAGGAAAATAAGGAAGAAGTCAGGAATGTACTACAAGAGCAATCAAATAAGATTGATAATGCATTGGAAACAATTCAAAACCTGCAAAAGAGGTCCAGATGATTAATAATAAAATATCAGAAATGGACAATACACTGAAAAGGAAAAGGAGCAGAATAGAAGAGCTGGAAGCCAGAACTAGCAAGCTGGAAGACAATTCTCTCAATACTGCTAAGATAGAAGAGCAAGCTGAAAAAAGAATGAAAAAAATCTGAAGAGAGTTTAAGATTCATGCTGGATAACATGAAGAGGAGCAACTTAAGAATTATTGGCATTCCAAAACAGGATAATCAGAGAAGTTGAGGAGCTTCTGGAAGAAAAATTTCCTAACATCTTGAAAGTTGAGAAGATAATTATTCAAGAAGCTGAATGTACCCCAGGATGGCTAGACCCCAAAAGAAAGTCACCAAGACATACAATAATCAAGCTCTCCAAAATCAAGGACAAAGAGAATACTAAAAACGGCCAGGGAGAAGAGAAGTGTCACTTATAAAGGCAAGCAAATCAGATTAAGCTCTGACTATTCAGAACAAACCATGCAGGCAAGAAGGGAATGGGGAGATGTATATTAAACCCTACAAGAAAAAAACTGCCAACCAAGAATCATCTATCCAGCAAAACTATCAATTAAATACAAAGGTGCGATCAAGACATTCCACGATAAACAGAATCTGAGAGATTTTATCAAAACCAATCCAGCACTTCAAAACATCCTAAAGGGAGGTCTGTGGACTGAAAACCAACAGAACAGACAACAATCAGAGATTAATAGGTGTGACAACACCACCTGGAACTCAGTCAACAGATAGCAGAGTCTAGAACAGAACAAGACTATAACAATGAATTCAAGGGAGCTGGGAGGTCAACCAAAGATCAAAATTATATCAGTGTCAAAGAAGGGACAAGCATAGCAACAGAGATCCAGGTGGTGAGGATATCAGGTAGATTACAGGATACAATAGATTCTCTTAAAGGGAGAGAAAAGTTAGTAGACTATAAGGTAACCCCAAAGAAAGTTAATAAATACTTCACAACGTACCATGAAAATGAACTTCCAAGCAGAACAAGCAAACATGAAAATTAAGACGAAACCAACATAAATAGCACAAAAAACACAAACCCAACACAAGGCATGCAGAACAAAAAAACGAATAGCACTACTAAAAAAGTAACATAATGGCAGCAATTAACTCATCCCTATCGATAATTACATTGAGTGTCAATGGATTGAATGCACCAGTGAAGAGACAGAGAGTGGCAGAATGGATAAGAAAACAAGACCCTTCAATATGCTGCCTACAAGAGATATGCCTTACACAGAAAGACAAAAACAGACTAAAAGTTAAA
>NW_006408679.1:70385-71765 GCF_000296735.1 Chrysochloris asiatica | reverse complement strand
CAAATGAAATCAGAAGGATAATAATAGAATACTATGAAGTGTTGTACTCCAACAAATTCGAAAACCTAGAAAAGATGGATATATTTCTAGAAAAACATGACCTACCTAAACTTACTCAGAATGAAGTAGAAAACTTGAACAAACCCTTAACAAAAGAAGAAATTGACCAGGTCATCAAAAAACTCCCAACCAACAGAAGTCCAGGCCCAGATGGCTTCACGGGTGAGTTCTACCAAACATTCAGGGAAGAACTGTTACCAGTTCTACTCAAATTATTCCAGAATATTGAAGAGGATGGAAAACTCCCTAATATTTTTTATGAAGCAAACATAACCCTAATACCAAAACCAGGGAAGCCATAACACAAGTAGATATGTGCACACCAATGTTCATAGCAGTACTATTTACAATAGCAAAAAGATGGAGACAGCCTAAATGGCCATCAATTGAATAATGGATAAACAAACTGTGGTACATACACACAATGGAATACAGTGCTACCTTGAAGAACAACAAAGAAGCTGCAAACCACTGTATAACATGGATGAAACTTGAGGACATTATGCTGAGTGAAATTAGTCACAAAAGGAGAAATACTGCATAAGACCATTATTGTAAAAGACAAATAAAAAAGAACCCACCCAAAAGGGGAAAATAAATCCTACAACTATATATATAATTGCTGATCACAGGGATGTATGGGATGAGAGGAGGGGAGGGAGGAAGGGGAAGAAAAAGAGCAAAGGGTAGGAAATAGACACAGGAGAGCCTGGGTGCTGGGGGCAGGGAAAAGCTGGCAATACACAAGAAGCGGGAGGGGAAAAGAAGAACAAGGTGGACAGGAGAATGGTCAGGTAGGTTTGCATGGGCTAGGTGGGACAGAGGTAAATGATGATGTAATGCACAACAGGGCTTCAGAATACAGGGATAGAGGTGTGGCTTGAAAGGGTAAAAGAGAGGAATAATTTTAGGATGCTTGGCTGTCTTTTAAATCTTGCTTTCCCTTGCCTACCATTGTGAAATAGACACTTCGGGGTGGGGGGTGTAGGTAGCCAGAAACATCACAGTAGAAAACATATAAGCCTTTCTTCTGCCTATAACTGACTGGAATACCTTAAAGGGAGCTCGAAATTGCCCAGAACCAAAATGGGGGAGAGGGCCTTATAAAGGCAAGAAGTGACTAGCTTATAAGCTTTCAAGAGGGACCCTAGTTCCAGACGGGGCAGGGGTGGGCAGAACCTCCACTAAATGATTTCCAATCTATTGGGACCAGGCAGGCGAAAGGAAATGGGGATAAGTCTCTTGTGGTACAATAGTGAAGAACTGCCATCAGAACTAATTGTGAGGATAGGAAATGTAGAGGCAGATTTTTTTTTTTTT
>NW_006408679.1:40230-68965 GCF_000296735.1 Chrysochloris asiatica | reverse complement strand
TTTGATGAACTTGACCTACACCTATGGATGCAGTAGCTCAAAAGAGGGAACAGATCTTCACAGAGATGGTCATTCTCACCCCTCCCTTACATGGAGTGGACAGGGATGAGCAACTTGAACATTGGCTACCCAGAATGGGGGGCGGGGGATGCTACAGAGGCAAGAAGTGACTCGCTTACAAGCTTTCAAGAGGGAAACTAGATCTACCCCATTTTAGATATTGCATGGAGCAAGGTAGAATCTCCACTGAGTAGTATCCAGTCTGTGTAGGAGGGGCTGATGAAAAGAGATATGGATAGGTCTCTTGCGATACAATAGTGAATAATTGTTATCAGGATTGATTGTAAGGGTTGGAAATGTAAAGGTAGACATTTTGTGGCAAAAGGAGGGGAGTGATTAACTTTGCAGAGGTCCCTGGGACCAACAAGGAAGAAGAGCAGAGAGCGGAACCCTACCCGGAGAAGCAGTGATACCAAAGATGGAGTCAGAGACAATGACATGGAGAGATGGAGCAGCTGGGGGCTTTGAACCCAGAGAGGGAGAGGGGCTGTGTGCTGACGACAGGGGGCAGGCTTGCAGGGTATAATCTTTGGTTGGTTAATGATGCATGGAGGGGATTGTAACCATGGCAAGGAAATGATATACGATAGAATGAATGTGACGCTAATGTTCTGCCATGTAAACGATCATGTAATTCACAATAAAGCATTAAAAAATTATCCATTTCTTCTAGATTTTAAAATTTATTGGAATACAGTTCTGCATAGTATTCTGCTGTATTCTTTTTATTTCCATTGGTTCTGTTGTGAAATCACACATAGCATTTTTTTATGTGTGTTATTTGCGACTTCTCCCTCTTCTCATTTATTAGATTTTCCAATGGTTTGTCAATTTTATTAATCCTTTTGAAGAACCATCTTCTTGGTTTGTTAATTATATTCTTTTTCCACAAAATGGCTGGTGAGTTTGAACCTCCGACCTAGCAATCCCCATAGCACCACACCAGAATTTATGTATTTGTGGGATATATAAATATGTATATATAAGAATTTGAAAGAGGATATTTGTATGTGAATATTTACCTTTCATGCAAACATAACTATGAATATGGTGATTACACAGCAGACAAAACAATGAAAACTTACTAGATATTATCAAACAATTAAGGCAATGACTTTAAAGGCCTGGGGGCTCAAGACAATAGTCTCAGGGGACACCATGGTCAATTGGCATAACATAGTCCACAAAGACAGCGTTCTACATCCTGCTTGGGTGAGTGACATCTGGAATGTTAAAAGTTCATGAGCAGCAGTCTAAGGTGCAACTATTCATCTCTCCTTATACGGAAGAAAGAAGAATGATAATGAACAGTAGCGAACATCAGTCTTCATGTCTCTGAGACAAGAAGAACTGGATGGTTCCCCACTACCACTACTAACTGCCCTGAAATGAATCACATTAGAGGATCCCAAATAGAGTAGGAGAAAATGTGGAGCAAAACTCAAAATTATTTAATAAAAAAAGAAAAAAGAAAGACCAGGTTTACTGACTGGAAATACTGAATGAACCTAAGGTTGTGGCCTTGGACAACCCTTCAGGTCTGGAAAGGAACTCACCCTGGTGGCCCAATTTTAAGTCAAGCAGCAGATAGATTTATAAGGGACGACAACAACTCTAGCAAGCTATGCTCACCATGATATGGTAAATAATTCAAAATCAAAAGGGCAGCATATGCTTAAGGTCAAAGTTGAGAAGGGGCAGGAAAGTGGGTGGAATGCAAATAGGAATCACAGGGAGGAAGCAGAGCAACTTATTGCATAGAGGGGATTGTAATCATTGAGATGAAACAAAGTGTGTGTTTTTTTTTAATGTAAAGTTGATGATCTTGTCTATAAACCTTCACTCAACTCACAATAAAAAGTTAAAAAAAAAAAAAAAGACTTATTGCCTTAGAACCCTTGTACAGGGCTCTATGAGTTAGAAGTAACTCAATGGCAATGAGTTTGTTTTGGGTTCTTTGGTCAGAGTCAAAACAATTTCTACTTCTCTGGGAGCATAGTGGTTATGAGTCAGGCTGCTAATCTCAAGGTCAGCAGTTCAAAACTACCAGTCGTTCCACGGTAACAAGATTAGGCTTTCTGCTCCTGTAAAGATTTACAGCCTCAGAAACCCTACACAGGGTTGGTACGAGTCGGAACCATCTCTACAGCACCAATGAGAAGCATGTTACCCTTTCAAATTCAGTTCAACTGGTTATCTTGCAACCTCAGTTGTGTCATTGGCTCAGGAAAAAAGATTTTGTACATTGTCTGACTTCTTATTGTTAGGTGGGAGTAGTGTTCTTGTGGCTTGCTACATTCTAAGAGGAAGTGGAGCTCTGAAAGATAGATCTTTAAGATTCTTTTTCTTGAGCCATGTTAAGAATGTTTGAGATTTATTCTGAGCATTTGAGAAGAGAGTTTCACAAGGTTTTAAACAAGGGGTGACATTAGCCTTTGAAACATGGTAATTTATGGCTTATACTTGCTTAGTCAGAATGGTTCCCTCATAGTTTTCTACTTACTATTTCCCATCTTTCATTTGTAGTTAGTTTCTGATCCCTGAGTTTCTTGAGTTTTTCACCAGCTAGATTTTGTTTGCATTATCAGGGTATTTCCGCTTCTATGACCTACTTCTCTGTTTTGTATCTTACTATATTGTTTTCAGATATATTAATTAACCAAGTAAATAATCTCAATGAAGACTTTGCCAATTCCTTCATTCCTATTTTCTTATAATTTAAGCAAGGATTAAGTTCTCATATTTATGTTGGCTGCAGTCCCAGGCAATGAGAGTGAGGGAAAGGAAGGTGGGGCATGGAAGGATGAGAAGCAGGCTTTATTTATTTATTTTTCATTTTCCCCCAGGAATCTTCCACAATTTTTTTTCTCAGCTCCAAGCAAGCATGGCTGCTATACTCCATGCATGTCTGAGGCCCCCTGTCCCCCTCACTATTAGCTGCTTGACACATTCTATTAGAGATAGCTACTCTGCTTTCTGCAGAAACAATTCAGCCTTTATTTCTATTTATTCACAATCTTTAACATTCACTGTTCATATTGTAAGCAGGCATCATATATTTTGTAGAAAAAGCATATTATAGTAAAAAAAGAACTCTGGATATGAAACAAAAGCACAGGGCTTGTGGACCAAGCTTGTCAGCTGCTAAACAAAATTTTGGGGAAGACCAAATACATTCAGCTTCATCTTCCTGATCTATAAAATAGGGATGAAATACCATGCAGAACAGTTAAAAGAATCAAAAAGACGAGGTGTGTGAACGTTTTTATTGAAAATAAGTGCTACATCAGTGTACCAGTTGCCATTGAGTCAAATCCAACTCATGTGTTCCCATGTGTGCTCTGTAGGGCTTTCAATGACTGACCTTTCAGAAGTAGGTCCCATGCCTTTCTTACAAGCAGCTTTCTTATAGCAACTCAAACCTCCAATCTTTTTATTAGTAAGCAAGTCCAGCAACCATTTCCTCTGCTCAGGGAGCCCATGAAAATATGTTATTGCTGCTGCTGTTGTTAGGAGCCATCTTGTCAGTTCTGCCTCACAGTGAGCCTGTGTATGACAGATGGAAACACTTCCATGTCCTGCGCCATCCTCATAATCTTTACTATATTTGAATCCACTGTTGCTGCCACTGTGCCAATCCATCTCATCGAAGATTAATCTTTTTTTTCCCTCTCTGCTTTACCAAGCATGATGATGTCCATCTCTAGAGATTAGTCCCTCCTGATAACATGTCCAAACTACTTGAAACTTGCACTTCTTTCAAGACATTTTTGTTTGTTCTTCTAGTAATCCATGGTACTTTTCAATATTCTTCACCAGCACCATAATCCGAAGGCATCATTTCTTCTCCAGTCTTCCTTGTATATTGTCTAGCTTTCACATGTATGTGAGGTAACTGAAAATACCAAGGCTTGGGTCATACATACCTTAGTCCTTAAAGTAACATCTTTGCTTTTTAAAACTGTAAAGAGGCTTTTTGCTGATTATTTGCCCACTGCAGTATGTCATTTGATTTATTAACTGCTTATTTAATGGCTGTTGCTTGTGGATCTAAGTAAAATGAAATCCTTGGCAACTTCAATATAGCCAGTCTAATCATGGAATCACAATATTTGTCAGGTATACAGGAACTTATCGATTTCTAGTTTTATAGTTGAAGAATCTGCAGCAGAGAGGCCATTTTAAATTGAATCGCTGGAGCAATTCTATTGAATAAGTGCTTTTCGGAAGCCTGCTCCGACACTCTTATTTGGGGGTCCTAGAGGGAGGTATAACGTCGGCTAAGAATGAAGCTCACAGAATCGATGGGTCTTGTTAGATGGTGAATCTTCTCCATTTATTTCAAATTCTCAAACAGCTTTTATACTACTCTATACCATCAATTTATTAATCAATCTTTTCAAAGTAGTGGTTTAAATCATACATATTAATCATTTCAATATAGAGCATCAAGAACATAAAAATTTTCCTTGTTCCCCTTTGCATAGTTAGACAATACATGATTTCTGTAAGCAAACCTCATTGCTCTAAAAATGTCACGTTAACCTTAAAACATAATTCTAAATCTTAACTCCTATTTCTACCTTCACTTATTATTTTCTATAGATTCATTAATCACAACATGTACCTAGACATTATTTGCTATGGTAACTGACAACACAATTGTTTCTCATGATTGATTAAACAAGTAAAACAAGAAGCATAAAAAGTTTTGTAGCCAAGAAGAAACAGAACAACTTCCTTATACCAAAAACTTCTCTATACAAAACATCTAGTTAAATTTCTGCTTAAGATCTAATACTATTCCCTTAGCCCTCAATTGCATTTTTGCTAATTTTCTAAAGGTCTTAATGCCCCTGACCGAAAATACACAGAATGTTGAATGTAATCTTAAACCTGAACTGGCAAAAAGTTTAGCTGGTTTTTCCTAGTGGTGAAACTTATTGTTAGTGTGAGAAGCATTCTTTAGGACTACGCATGATTGAATATGGTGTGAATGTGCAAGTTTCAAATCTCTAATATAGTTCTTACTAAGATTCTACTGAAAACTTTTATTATAAAATCAAGAAAATTAAAAATAAGCTGATTAACACAAAGAGACAGAGACAGCAGAGTCCCCACATGAGATCCCTCCTGGGTCCTTGTGTTACAAAGGGGGGACCCATTGTGGCCCTGCTTGTTTAGGGTCCTTCGCCGCTCTGCCCCTTGGTGTCATGGCCTCTGCCAAGTGCTATGTCAGTATAACGTACCAGTTACCAGTTGTCATTGAGTCGAATCCAGTTTTGTCTCCTATTCTTTAGATGTGGAAACTGAGGCTCTGAGAGGTTATATAACTTACCCAAGGTCACATAGCTAATACATGAAATACAAGATGGTCTGACAGATAATTATAGTACTACAGTGCCCAGAGGAACCCTAGTGGTGTAGTGAGTTGCATATTGGGCTGCTAACCACAAGATCAGCAGCTAAAATGCACCAGCTGCTCCAGGATAAAGAGAGGACTTTTTGTTCTCATAAAGATAGCCACTCTTGGAAACCCTACATAGGTCACTACCATCAGAATTGAATGATAACAACGGGACAGGTATAGTGCCTATGCAAGTTTTCCCAATAAGTCACTGTCTAAACGAGGCTGGACTCTAGGTTCTCAGATTCCCAGTCCCTGAAGCACCCTGGCAGATTTTCCTATTACAACTCACTAGTGCCAGAGTTCTCTATAAGGGTCAAATGCTCTTCTGGGAGCTCTGCTGCCTAAATACTGTGACTTAGAGCTCTCCTCAGGTTCTAGTAAGACTAAATGATCTTTCAAAAAGATTTTTTAAATTACTAATGGGGTACATGGTGCACAGTGGTGAGAATTTCTGAACCCATTCTGCATAGTACTAATCCTAGGCCCATGATTGAGCCTTCTATGGACCTTGGCAAGCTACTTCATCTCTCATGGACTCAACATCCTCATTTATAAATGGGGAAAGTAAAGTCTCAACATGATAGACTTGTTATGAAACTTATATTAGTTTCTAAATGTGCCTGGCAATAGAGAGCAATATGTTTTAGTTAGATAAAAGTTCTTGGGTTTGATTTTATAATTTGAACTTAATTGTAAACATTATTAAATGAAAAAGGAAACAATAGAAAAGAAAAAGCTAAGAGTAGGCTTTCCTATAAAATTAAACAAGCTCCATGGATAGAGAGGATAGCAAGACCCTCACTTTCATCTCACAAAATGTGCATCAAAGCTAAAAATTATTTAAAAAACAAAAAACGACCAGGTTTTCTGGTCAGAAAGTGACTGAAGGAACCTGAGAATATGACCTGGGTCACTCTTCAGGTCTGGTGGCTCAATTTCCAGCCAAGCAGTAGATTGGTATCTAGTGGGGGCAGTAACAAGGGTATCTAGGGCAGGTAACAATAACATACATAGTATGTACACCATGGAAAGCTCAACCATTCAAGATACAATGGGCAGCATTTATCTAACGACAAAATTAGAAGAGATGGAAAAGAAGGCAGCATAAAAACAAGTATCAGATAGAGTGGGATAGCTTTACATAGAAGGGATTGCAATCATTGAAATGAAATAAAGTATATGATTTGTTTAATGTAAAACTGATGATTGGCTCTGTAAAGTTTCACTCAATTCACAATAAAAAGTGAAAAGAAAAAGAAAAGAAATACTCGGGTTTAAGTTGCTTTTGTAGGCTTTTGTTCCAAGGCAGACATTTTCAACGTGACTTGGAAAGCCTGTTAGAGAATCTATTGGTCAGTTAAAGGAAGAATTGCTAGAATTCTCAGCAATGGCAGGGGGGCTACCTGATGAGTTGAATGTGTGTGTGTGTGTACCTTTTAACAATAATCACTTCATTGTGCTCTTTTACTACTTGATGTCACACAAAAGATTGAAAAATAGTATCAGTAGAATATGATGAATTAACTCCTTTGTGGATCACCATGTTGTTTTTGACATTTCTTTGGTAATTTTGAATGAAATAAATTCTAAAGAGATTATATAAGGAGAGAAGTGACTTTAGTCTTTTTTTTTTTTTTTTCTAAAGCTTTTTATTGTGAATTGAGTGAGTGAGGGTTTACAAGGCAGACCATCAGTTTTACATTCAACAAATCATTGCAATGATTACAATCCTCTCCATGCACCATCAGCTAATAATATTTACCTGTTTTGTGGTTTTTTTATGTATGCATATCACATTGAAAATATATATTTGTTTAAATGTCCAAAGAGCACATTTTAGAAGCCAGCCTCCTGTCCACAGGCACACTACCTTTCTCAGTCCATGGGCCTATAGTCCTCAGCTGCTCTCTCTGTGCCATCACCTCTGCCACCATCTTTGATGGCACTGGTTTTCTGCGTAGTATCCCTCGCTCCTCTCATGTTCTTCCCTCTTGATGGCCCTAGGCTCCTCTGTTCCCAAAATGACAAATTAACTGCCCCCCCCCCCTTTTAGTTACACCTCATCTACATTTACAGTTGTGACAATTGCCATTAGTCCTGATAATAATTACTCACAAGTAAATCATAAAATCCTATACCCCCTCATCACCAGAGCCATCTGGATAATAATAAAACTATTCCGTGGGGATTCTATCTTAACTCCCCTCGTTCTAACACTAAGCACCCTCATGAAACCTTGTAAGTCAGCCACTTTGTGCCTTTTTAGCCCCCAATTTTGGTAGCCGAAGTCTAAGTTGCCCGTCCGTATTAACCCAGTGTACTGAGGAGGCACGCTTGATCCTTGATATAAAGAATCCTTTCCTTTCCATTGGAATTTTGGGCAACTTCTTCCATAAGTGTGCCTTTAATCTTTTTAAAAAACAGTTTTTCTTTTCTTACTTGAATGTAGAATAGCTAAAGCAACTAGAAGAAATGATGAAATAAAGATTGAACAAAAAAATTCAGAGTGGCTCCAGAAGACATAGTAAAGTATTATACTGAAGCACAGAAAGAATTGGAGTTAGAAAGAACACATTTGGCATTTCTCAAGCTGAAAGAACTGAAGAAAAAATTCAAGCCTTGACCTGAAATATTGAAAGATTCTATGGACATAATATTGAAGGACACAGGAAGCATCAAAAGAAGATGGAAGGAATATACAGAATCACTGTACCAAAAAAATTGATTGACATTCAACCCTTTCTAGAAGTAGCATATTATCAAAGACCAATGTTATTGGAGGAAAAAGTGCAAGATGTACTGAAGCCATTGAAAAAGAACAACAAATTTCTAGAAATTGACAGAATACCAATTGAAATGTTTCAAGAACTGATGCAGCACTCAAAGTGCTCACTCATCTATGCCAAGAAATCTGCAAAGCCAACCAACTAGAAGAGATTTATATTCCTGCTCAGTCCCAAAAAAGTTGATCCAACAGAATGCAGAAATTGTTGAACAGTATCATTAGTATCACATGAAGTAAAATTTTGCTGAAGATGATTCAAAAACAGTTGCAGCAGTACGTGGACAAAGAGCTTCCAGATATTCAAACAAATGCAGATGAGCTCATGGAACAAGGGATACTGTTGGTGATACCAAATGAATCTTGGCTGACAGTAGAGAATATCAGAAAGGTGTTTCCTTGAGTTTTATTGACTTTGCAAAGGCATTCAATTGTGTGAATCATAACTAATTATGGATAATATTGTGAAGAATGAGAATTCCAGAATACTTAATTGTATTCATGTACATTGATCAAGAAGAGCAGTTGTTCGAACAGAACAATGGAATACTGAATGGTTTAAAATAAGGAAAGGTGTGTGTTAGGGTTATATCTTTTCATCGTATCTGTTCAATCTGTACACTGAGCAAATAATCTGAGGAGCTGGACTACATGGAAAAGGATCAATTAGGATCAGAGGAAGACTAATAACAATTTGTAATATGTAGATGACACAAACTTGCCTGTAAAAATTGAAGAGACATTGAAGTATTTACTGATGAAGGTCAAAGATTTCAGCCTTCAATGATAGATTACACCTTAACATAAAGAAAACAAAATCCTCACAACAGAGCCAATAAGCAACATCACAAATAAGTGGAGAAGAGATTGATGCTGTCAAGGATTTCATTTTACTTGGATCCAAAATCAATGCCTATGCAATAAGCATCAGTCAGAAAATCAATGACATATTGCACTGGGCAAATCTGCTGCAAAAGATCTCTTTAAAGTGTTAAAAAGCAAAGATGTCACTTTGCAAGCTAAGGTGTGCTTGACTCAAGTTATGGTATTTTCAATCACTTCATATGCCTGTGAAACCTGGATAATGAATAAGGAAGAAAGGAGAAGAAGTAATGAATGTGAATTATGCTGTTGACAAAGAATATTAAATACACCATTGACTGTCAGAAAAACTAACAAGTCTGTCTTGGAAAAAATACAGCCAGAATGCCCCTGATAAGCCAGGATGGTAAGACTTGTTTTACATACTTTGGACATGTGATCGGAAGGGACCAGTCCCTGGAAAAGGGCATCATGCTTGGTGAAGTAGAGGATCAACAAAAAAGAGGAAGACGTCCAATGAAATGGATTAACACAGTGGTTACAACAGTGGGTCTGAACATAGCAATAATTGCAAGGTGACACAGGAACAGGTAGTGTTTCATTTTATTGAAGATGGAGTTACTATGAGTTGGAACTGACTCAACAGCGCCTAACTACATGCTAGGTAGAGAGTATCATCCCTCCATCTAGCTGATGTATCAATGATTCTGGCTGCTTAGTGAAGCTCAAGAACCTCTTCTCTGCAAACATAAGTGCAAAGTGTGGATGGGTGTTAAGATGCCATACATGCTATTCATGCTGAATTGCTTTCTCACCATGCAGTGCTATTTATTTGTTATTTCTTCATCTCTTCCTTTGTATGTCATGTCCCTCATGTTTACAAGTTTCTCTCTCTTACATGGGTCTGTTGAATTGCCTTAGATCTTCAGTTTTGGAATGTGGCCAAATTAGCACTGTAGGATAAGCACTGGACCGCAAAGTCTGTTTGAACTGCAAGATCAGCAATTCAAACTCACCAGTCGCTCTACAGGGTCGCTGTGAGTCAGAACTGACTTGATGGCACTTAACAAGGACAATATAGTGAAGTGGAGTCTTGGTGGTGCTGCAGGATAATGCTTTGAACCACAATTTCGTCAGTTCAAATCCACCAGCCACTCCTCAGAAACCTTATACAGGGTTGCTATGAGTCAGAACCCACTCAATGGCACTTAACAACAATATATAATGAGATGGCTTACTTGGGTGTGGCATTTTATTAAAATTCACTCTAGCAAACTCTACTACCCTAAATCGTAGGCTTACTGATTAGGAAACATGAAATCTTAATCAAACACTTAATTGTCAGAAATCTCTGAGTTCTTAAAAAAAAAAACAAAAAATACATAGAATGTGTAGATTTTGAACTATCTTAATACTGAAGTGGTTTTTTGCAAGCTAGATCAGCACTGAGAAAGAAACAAATCACAGCTGTTACTGATCATAATGTATAGCTCCTTCTGGACTTTGTTCTAGAAAAAAAAAAAAGCCTTATATTTGGCTTGATTTTTTAGCATCATAGAAATTCATTCAGGAAATTTGATAAATAGGGAAAGAAATCTATATTTACTGGCCCAAATATTAATTTAAACTCTCTACATAAAATCTGTCTGGTGCCTAAATTAATAATGCCAGGGTCTTCAGGACAGAAATATTCTCTTTCAGTATTGAAGTGAGTAAAAAACCTCGTATTTTCAATTCCTAAAATATTTCAATTTGGTAGCAGTTAAAATAAATCCATGATAGTTTGTAATTGAGGTATACAGTTGGCTATGTAGTAAATGGTTCATCATATCCTAACCAGAGGTAGTTTTACACTTATAACAGCAGTGTTTCTTGAAACTGAGGATTTGAGAAAAGATCTTAGAATGCTGCAATTACAGGCAGATGTGCATCTACACCTCCGGCATCACTAGCTGCAACTTAACTATAAAATTGTTGTAGCATCTGGGTAGCAAAACAGCTGAGGTCTGCTCTTGCCTATTATTGTAAACATGGAGAAGATTTGTTGGACATCATCTATGCTGGATTTGTTAAAGGAGATGTGCCAAGCAGTAACTATGTGACATGTAGCTGAGAGGTAGGTGTCTGCTGCCAACACCCAGGGGAGGTCTTTCCCTGAGACCTTCACATGGAGATCCCAGGGAGTCTCAGTGCCTGGGTGATACAGTGTTACTGGGCTGCATGTCCATTTCATACTCAGCGTAAAGCCCTGATTTTCAGAGATCGTCTAATCGGCAGAAGGAAAGAACATTAAAAAAAAGGAGAAAAAAAAAAAACCCACAAAAGCCCTTCCTAGTGATCTGTCGATGTTTCTTTGTTTTTTATTCTTTTTTTTTTTTTGTCAGAGAAGAAAACAAATTACAGCCACACTGGCATACAATCTTGTAATGTTGAAAGTTAAGAGCTGATTTCTTTTTCACAAGGAAAAGCTTACTAATCTTTTAGAAGTACTGTAGGATCAGTTCATGAGACCATATCGTCCTTTCTGATTCAGAGCAATCTTTAGCTGTGTACCTCCACAGTTAGAGTTCTTAAAGAGTTTTTGCTGATTTGCTTGGCACATCTCCAGCAAAATAGTCCATTAAAATTCAAATCCTTTCCTAATAATTGAGACAATCAATTTGCGCTAAACAAGACACAATTATAATTTTATGTACAATTTAAATTCTATAGAAAATAATCAGTGTGCAATAAAAAGGGACATTTATTTTGATGCAAAGGGGTGTTTTTATAGTCTGCATTAAACAAATCTTTCATATTTTCAAAATAGTTCCCTAATTATTTTGGTGTAGAAGAGCTCTATTATGTTGTATTTTAATGGAGAGACAAGTGTGTCTTTAGGACCGCATGCTTGGCAAACGATGTGATTTTCCCTCAGTGGCATTTAAATTGAAAGGGGTGAGATAGAAGAAGGTAAGTACTTGCTTGCTATTTAATATGTAATATTTCTTATACAAAGAGCAAACAAAGAGTATGCACTTTCAGTGGGTTTGTTACTTCTGTGCCAGCATTTGTGCAATGGATGTCATTCATTCATTTGCTACCTTTTTATAATAGACCAGGTACCTATTGCTCCAACAATAGGTTGGTTCTTAAATCATTCAAAGGAATTTGGGAAGGTTGCCTAGGGTAGGGGGATGAAGTTGCCGTGGTCCGTGCCTTTGTACTGAGCGCTCCGCAGGGCAAGCTTCAGACCCACAGCTAGCATCCTTGCTAGATTACCCTACGCCATGACCGTGCCTGGATCCTCTTCCGAGTTCTCTTCCTTTCATTTGTAAGCTCTTAATGTGACTGGTATTGTTGGTCAGGAAATCTAAATCACTTGAAAAATTAGGAAGAATATAGTGAAAATAATGACAAGACAGAAAACAAATCCTGTCAGAACCCGAGAATATATTTGGCTGTCCGTTTGCTGTGTCTGTCTGTTTCCACACACAGTCCAGAATAGAAACCGGATGTTTAAAATCTCTCTCCTCTCACATGGTCTCCTCCCCCTCCTGTCTTCCTTCCTCTTCAGTATTAGTAGACTTACTATTTTTATTATTTTTTATTTATATTCCCATTTTTCAATATTTGCCATTTGTGTGGATAACACATTAATTTTTAATGAAATATTTTCAGACTCTTGGAACTCATCGAATAATGGAATCATGAAAGAAAACTTGATACAGACTCAAAGGCAGCATATAAACTGAATACTTATATTATTTTCCCACTCACAAATGGCAAATGATTATTTTAAAAGGTGAGATCTTTTTGTATTTAAATTTCTGATCTTTGTATGCAAGTATGGTTGACATGATTTTTGTTATACAGAGGATTATTTAGGCACCATTACAATGAATTAATTTTAGAAAGAACTATAAAAGCAATAGATAATCAGTGCTCTCCAATGCTTTTGTTTTTATCTACAAACATATTTTTGACAAGCCACATTTTTTGGTACAGAAATACAATTGTGATTTAAATTGAGTCTTGGGCTTAACTTTCCATTTTCCTTCTCTTCCAGTTAGATTTTTAAAGAAGATATTTGTTTCTTTAGATAGTTTGTTGTTGTTTTTCATTTATAAGCATTAGGTTTTGTTTTGTTTGGGATTTAAAAAATCATTTCTTTTACATTTTTGTTGTTGTTGAAATTATATACAGCAGTACACATGCCACTTAAATAATTTCTACATGCACACTTCCGAGACATTGATTATATCCTTTGTGTTGTGCAACCATTCTTATCCTTTTCATTGAGTTGTTTATCCCCTATTAGCATAAATTCACTCTCCCCTAAGGTTCCTATCTATTCTTGTAAGCTGTTATTGATAATTTGATCTCAGGTGGCACTGTAAGATAAGCACGGGACTGCTAACAACAAAGTTGGTAGTTCAAATCCATCAGCTACTTGGAAGGAGAAAGATGAGGCTTTCTGCTCCAATAAAGATTTACAGCCTCCAAAGCCCTAAACAGAGTCACTATGAGTCAGAATTGACTCAGTGGCAGGGCGTGTGGTTTGGTTTTATAGAGAATCTTGAAAGAACATAGTGCTCAAGGCTAAAGGGTTGTTTGCTTTTAGAAGCCTTCAGGGGATATTTTTGTTTAAGATTATTTCAGGGCACTAGTTTTGGGGTTCATCCAGGCTCCATGACTCCAGAAAATCTAGATTCCATGAGATTTTGGAGTCCTGATGTGATGCTGTGGGATAAAGCACTGGACCACAAGGTCAATTTGAACCATAAGATCTGCAGTTCAAACTCCCTGGTTGCTCCTTGGAATCTAGATTTTCTGGAGTCATGGAGCCTGGATGAACCCCAAAACTAGTGCCCTGAAATAATCTTAAACAAAAATATCCCCTGAAGGCTTCTAAAAGCAAACAACCCTTTAGCCTTGAGCACTATATATGAGTCGGAAACACCTTGAAGGCACGTAACAATATTCTGTGTTTCCTCTCTCTTGATCAGCGTCTTTGATAAAAATGTTCAGTAAGTAGTCAGGCAACATCCAGTTCTTCTGGTCTCATGACAAAAGGGCAGTTGTTCACGGAGGCTTTAGCCACCCATTCCATTTCCTGCTCATATTCCTGACTCTCCCTCCTCTGTTGCTCCAGGTGATTAGAAGCCAGTTGTTATGGCTTGGGGTTGTAAAGATTGTAAAGATACTTACAATCTTTCAAGTCTCCAGGAGGTGGAAAGAAACACTCAACAACCAGTTAACTAGGATGTCCTGTGAAACTATGATCCTAACCCTCGGAACCAAGGAACCCAAGTCTCATGTGGTGTTTGGCTGTACAGCAGTCTCAGAAGATGCTTTCATTTTTTGTCAGTGTTGTAAATATATCATACAACTTTTGTCATTCTACCTTTTTATAGGTATACAATTTATTGACAGCTATTAACATTAATCAGCTGTGCAGTCCTACCCTTAATCAAATGGAAACTCAGAACTCCAAAAGCACTAACCCCCATTTGCTCTTCCCTTCCAGCCCTAGTAACAATTAACAAACTTTGGTCTCTAGACATTTGCTTGTTCTTGTCTTTTTATATTAGTGAGGTCATGTGGTATTTGTCCTTTTGTGATTAACTTATTTCCGTTATCATAATATGTTTCTCCAGGTTCCATTCATTTAATTCAGCCTATTTTTTCTATTTCTCACTGAGTAGTATCCCTGAGACTGTACGTACCACACTTAATTTATCCATTCACTCACTCATGGCCATTTAATTTGTTTTTACCTTTTGGCTATTGTGAAAGGTACTGACGTGAACACTGGTGGGCAACTGTTTGAGTCTCTGCTTTCAAATCTTTGGGGTATATACCTAGAAGTGGAATTGCTGAGTCATATGATAGCCTTATGTTTAGTGTTTTTAGGAACTGCCATACTGTTTTCCACAATAGACGTGCCATTTTGCATACCCACCAATAATGGATAATTTCCCCATATCCTCACCACCATTGATTATTTTCTGTTTTCTGCTTTTATCTTAGTCATCCTATATTGTTGTTGGGTGCCATCCTGTCTATTCTGACTCTTAGTGACCCTATGTATAACAGTTCTGAGCCTTCCTCACAATTGTTATGTATGAGTCCATTGTTGCTGCCACTGTCAATCTATCTTGTTGAGGCTCTTCCTCTTTTTTTCTGACCCTCAACATGTGGTCTTTCTTCAGACTTAAGAAGTCAGTGGTGGTGGGATGTGCCTTGGAGTTGGTTCTGACTCATAGCGACTCTGCGTAGGGTTTCCACAGCTGTAAATCTTTACAGGAGCAGAAAGTCTCCTCTTTCTCCCACGGAACTGCTGGTAGTTTTGAACTACTGTCCTTGATGTTAGCAGCCCAACTTGTAACCACTATGCTACCAGAGCTCCCTGAAGAAATCAGTAGAGTCATTCAATTTCTTCATCACTGACTTTAATGGTTAATGTATAAATTTGAATAATAGGAAGGACTGTTCTTTCTTCCTGATCTGGCTTAGTCTGGAAACTCCACTGAAACCTGTTCATCATGAATGACTCTGCTGGTATTTGAAATACTAGCATAGCTTCCAGCATCACAGCAACACATAAAACCACCACAGTATGACAAACTAACAGGCAAGCGGTGGTTAGCCATCCTAGTGGAAATGATGTGGTTTCTCATTGTGGTATTGCTTTGCATCTCTCTGATGGCTTATGACATTGAGTATCTTTTCATGTGTTTGGTGGCCATTTTCATGTGTTTGGTGGTAAAATGTCTATTCAAGTCCTTGCACATTTTAAGACTGGGTTATTTGTCTTTTTGTTGTTAAGTTGTTGAAGTTTTATAAATATTTGGGTTACTAGATTTTTATCAGATATCTGATTTCTGATGATATTCTCTTCTGTGGTAGCTTGTCTTTTCACTTTTTTGGTAAAGTCTTTTGAAGCCTTTTAATGTGATTCTATTTTATTTATTTTTCTTTTGCGATTTGTGCTTTTGTAATTAGTTAAAAACTAGGCCCCACAGCAGTGTCCTGCATTTTCTTCGAAGAATTTTATACCCATTGGTAATTGTCTTTAGTTTTGTATTTGTGAATACTCTCAGAACTATAGTTTTGTAATCTTTTTTGGCACTGTAAATTAATAAAAATAGTTTCTTCCAATGTTTTTCATTGCATTTAAGATATTAAATCATAGTTTTTTCCCTATTCTCAAGTAATGATACCATTTATCACTTTTATGCTGATAGTATAAATTTTAATAAAAAATATGGAAGTAAATTTTAGTATAAATTTTAATAAAAAATATGAAGTAAGTTAACTTTGTATTTTCTTCTTCTTAACTAAAATTCTTAAAGAATTTTACTGGCAAGTAAGTGTAGTCTTCCTGAATATTAATAATGAATTTAAAAAAATATTTCCTATCTACTATATCCCTAACAATGAATAAATGTCTTATGTGAGCTGAATTGTACAGAATGGCATTTTATAGAGCCAGAAGAGACTGGAAAGATCATTTAAATTCTCTTTCTTCCTTTCACCCTTTCTATTACCATCCCTAATACACACTTTATAGGTGAGAAAACTGGGCCAGTTAAATTCAAGGCAGAGAGGTCAACTGAGAAGGTTGTAGCAACTGCTTAATGTGTTTCCAAAGGAGTAACCTGGATAGATTTTCTTAAAGGATAGAGGACAATCACAGGTTTTAAAAACGTTTAAGGAAATGTTTTTTTAATTGAAGACTATATTGGTGAGAAAAAGGCCAGGGAAGTTACACCAAGGAATTTTTGTTTCCCATCATGACCGTGCAAGCGTTCATTCTTCCAGGGTACCAAGGACTGTCCTAAGAGAATTGTGTTGGAAAAACTTACCCCATCCACCTTACATCACTGATTTTGTCCCTTCAGATTTCTTTTTGTTCCCCAAACATAAAGAACATTATAAAGGAACACAATTTGAGTCCCTTAAGGATACCAAAACTGTCATTCTAATGTGGTGTGAACCAAAGAGCTCAGAATTGATCATGGAGGGTTGTTGTTGTTGTTGTTTTCGTTAAGTGCCGTCAAGTCAGTTCTGACCCATAGCGACCCTGTATAGGGTTTCTGAGGAACGGCTGGTAAGCTGGAACCACTGACCTTGCAGTTCAAACTGACTTCGCAGTTCAGCACATTAGCCCACAGCACCACACCAAGACTCCAAGGAAGGGTTTGAGAGATGAAAATACCACCTTCAAAAGTGTATAGAACTAAACGAAGGGTATGTTGATAAACAATAGCTTCACATTTTGAGACTTGTTAAGTAAAGGTTTTCGTGATTTTGTAACAATACTTTCTGACTTACCTTCACAAAGTCATGGGAGGTCTTTCTAGGATGTTACACTGCTGAAATAGTATTCTGGACTCATGGAAAGAGAGGGTCTGGGTGCTGGCGTCCAGGAAGCAGGCTTGTAGAATGTATCCTTTGGTTGTTTAAATTATTATATTATATATTCCTGAATGTTTTTGTGTACATCCTGCCCCCCCCCCAAAAAAAAAACCACACACACAGAGAAAAAACAGAGGGAATGGAAGCAAATACTATCGAATGATGATTCTCAGAGAGGAGATTGTAATCATTGCAATGATAGGATGGTGTAAAGCCAATGTTCTCCCATGTAAACCATGACTCAGTTCACAATAAAAACTTAAAAAAATATATATATAATGGAATTTTTTAATGATCCTTTTGAAGACCTTTTGTATTTTAATGCATTACTGAGTCAAGGTATGTGCTTAACTCCTCACCCCCATAAACAAAACAAAATAAAAAACAGAGGGAATAGAAGCAAACACTGTTAAATGATGATGCACAGAGGAGATTGTAATCATTGCAATGAAACAATGAGTGTAAAATCGAGATTCTCCCATGTAAAGTATCACTCAATTCACAATAAAAACTTTAAAAACAAACAAACAAACAAAACCCCATGCTTGGTCTTAAAAGGTACTGTATTAGGACTCATTCCTAAATAGTGAGTGAACAAATCAACAAACAATAAAAAACAATCTCCTCTCTCAGTTAGATGAATCTGACCCTTCCATTGTCCTTTTATTGTTGTGTGTGTGAGGGGACTCCCTTCTCTGCCAAGAGCCTTATTTCTCAACAGCAGGTTACCTACCGTCTCTTCACTAAAGTCTTCTTTGATTCTGCCCTCTGAATCACTCAACACTTTGTTCGAGCAGCAGCACTTTGACCTGCATATCATAATTATTCTTTGAATGGCTAACTTATCAGATGATGAGCTTCTTAAGGACTGGAACCATGTCTTAGTCTTCTTTGTATTTCTAGCACATAGCACAGTGCCAGGCACTTTGAAGACACTCACTAAATTCCTGTCTATGAATGGATATATGAATTTGCTATCTTCTAATTCTCTAGTTCCTCAAAATTGTGGAAGGGAAAAAAATAACAAAACCAAAACTTAAATAAATAAAAATAATGAGAATATGAAATATAAAAAAGATATATATATATAAAACATCTTTTTTTATATTTTATATTCTCTCATCTTTAGCTTCGCATTTGGGAAAGCTGCTCAGTATATGCATATCTAATTACTATCATTAAGTAATATAAATCTAGAAGTCTTGTTGTATAATGATGTGCATCCAGTAAGCATTAAATAAATATTAATCACAACTATTAAATGTTTTGATCTTATAAAAGCCAGAATGGCCATTTAACTACTCGTGGTGTTATTAATTGGTTCTTATTTTTCTTCAAGGCTTATGTTATTGTTGTTATGTGCCATGGAGTCGGTGCCAACTCATAGCAACCCTGTACGGGGGTTTCTGAGGCTGTAAATCTTTATGGGAGCAGAAAGCCTCATCTTTGTCCCCGCAGAACAGCTGGTCATTTCGAACTGCTGACCTTGAGGTTCGCAGCCCGATTCGTAACAACTATGCTACCAGAGCTCCTTTATAGGTCATATTTAATGGAGCTGCTGGATAAAGTTGTTAGAAGTTTCATGAATTACTTCTACTTTACTAATTTTATGACAGTCGTTTGGAATTAATTGTGTATTTTTCTAAGCTCGTTAGGTTTCCCCAGTGACCTGGCATATTAAAGAATGATTAAATTGCAAATTTTGTGAGTTTTTGTTTTTAATCAGCTCAAATTAATTTTTTATATAATGTTAATGATTACAGCATGGTAGCTATGTGAGAGCATATAGAATTGAAGCTAAGGAACGGTGTCACTTTTACACAGCACTTGGAAGATGATCCTTGGAAAGAGATCTTTTCTCATGTAAATCAAATATACTTAACTTCTCCATCTCTACCACTTTAAAATAATTTTTGTGACCCGTGTCTGGAAGAGCTACAGTTTTTTTCACATGAACCTTAAAATATAGTGTTAATGTTGCATTTCTTATTTCTTATTTTGAATGATGCCAACTGTGCTTACCAGCAGGGATAGCTCCTTCTGGGTCCAGCTGGAACATATGTAACTCCTGGGCTCCTTTTGGCTCTTTGCCTAGAACAGGGAGGCCTAAGCAACAGCAAATGAGGCAGCCCAAGCAGCCACCTGGGCCCTGTTTCCTTAGACCTATCTTGGTTCTGGTGTGGCGCTATAGGATAAGCACTGAACTGTGAACCACAAGGTCCGTGATTCAAACCCACCAGCTGGTCCTCGGAAACCATATACAGAGTCACTATGAGTTGGAATCAACTTGACAGTACTTAACAGTCTTGGTTCTAGGTATTCCCACTGCAAGGAAAGAAACAGAAATGTCTTTGGATCTAATCTCTAGATATCTGTCATCAGAACTTGTCTTTCAGGGGTGAGATTTTGGTGGTGGGGCAAGGAGAGGGTTGAGGCTCACAGAAATCTTAACCTCTCATTTATTGTTGTTTAGTGTCATTGAGTTGCCTTCAACTCATGGTGATTCTGTCTGTAGGGTTTCCAATACTAATGGACTTGAACCACTGAACTTGTAGTTAGCAGTCCAGTGCTTATCCTACAATGCCACACCATGACTCTGTTGTCACTTGTTGTTGTTAAGTGCCGTCGACTCAGTTTCGACCCATGGAGACACTGATTAGAGTTTCCAAGGAGTGACTGGTGAGCTTGAACTGCCAACCTGGCAATTCAAACCAACTTTGCAGTCTATGCATTTTCCCACAATGCCACATCAGGACTGTCTGCTGTCACTAGTGGCTACAAAAAAACAAACCAAACCAAAACAATAAAACAAACCCACAGCCATTGCGTTGATTCTGATTTACAACGAAACCTACAAAACAAAGTAGAACTGCTCTTTAAGGTTTCTGCAACTATAAATCTTTATGGGAGCAGATAGAAACCACAGGTCTTATAGTTACTACCCCAGCACTTCCCCACTGTGCCACCAGGGCATTCTGAACTTCATGTGCTGCCTGTTGTTTGTTGTAAATACTCCCATTTTATAGCACTTGTTATTGTTGTTGGTAAGTACTGTTGAGTTGGTTCTGACTCTTAGGGACTCTGTATAGGTTTTCTGAGTAATGGCTTATGGGTTTGAACCACTGACCTTGCAGGGCTTGTACGACAGTGCCATATGAGTACTTCAGTATAGCACTTTGTTGTTAAGTGCCGTCAAGTCAGTTCCAACTTGTAGCGATCTGTGTATGGTTTCCGAGGAGCTGGTAAGCTTGAACGGCTGACCTTGTGGTTTAAAGCAACCATGCAGTCCAGTGCATTAACCCACAATGCCACACCAGGACTCCAATAGAGTCCTGTATTTCGTGGCATTTTATGTCCTTCTCTCATCTTAGATTGTGAGAACCATGTGTTCTTAGTCTCTGAAACCCTAGTGCATAAAACTATGCTGAGTCGATTAATAATTCACTAAGAACTGAATTTGTTTTCATTCAAAAACTAATGGTTAGGATTAAGATTTGCTGATTCCATGAGTGTTTTCAGTTCTTTCCAAAAAAGCATTGAGATCTGAACTCACTTGACGGCACTTAAAAACAACACAACAACCTTAGGAGGAGTCCTGGTATGATGCTGTAAGATAAGCACTGGACCAAAAGGTCAGTTTGAACCACAAGGTTTTCGGTTAAAACCCACCTGTCACTCTTCAGAAACCCTATACAGGGTAGCTATGAGTCAGAACTGACACTTAACAACACAAACCTTAGTAGGTATTTTTCAACCCTTTGAGGCTGTGCTATCATTTCATCCATTAAAACAACAATAACAGCAAAAAGTAATTAAATACCTATTTCATGATTGAAACTTTCTCTCTCTCAGATTGAAACTTTCTCTCTCTCACACACAAACACACACATATATATAATCAATTTAATGGTCACTGACTTCCAGAAATTCATGGTCTACTAGAAGCAAGAGAAGTTTAAAGCTCTCAGTTTATTCCAAGAGGTCAAGAGTTTGGTAGAGAGATGCATGGTAGCACTAGCAGCATCAGGTTATGGAAGAAGCACAAATCCAGTCTGCAGGAATTTAGGAACTTCTTGGAAGAAAGGATTTAAGAGATTAGCTTTACAGGAAAGAGCAAGGATTCATGCCAGGCAGGGAGGGAAACTGAACTACAGTTCTGAAGGAGAGAAATGACATTACACAACTAGGAAAAATTAACTGGTCAGCAGTGTTGGAAGGTGAGAGCCACACCAGGCACCTGGCTCGTTAGCCTACTTATGTTGGGGAGCCAGGGAATGATTTTAAATAGGGCATGTTGTTGTTAGATGCTCTTGAGTCAGATCCAATTCACAGCGACCCTTTACACAACAGAACAAAATACTGCCGGGTCCTGCCCCATCATCACAATTGTTGCCACGTTTGAGCCCATTGCTGCTACCAATGCATCAACCTATCTTGGGGGTCTTTTTCTTTTTTTCTGACCCTCCATTTTACTAAGTATTGTGTCCTTCTCCAGCTATTGGTCCCTCCTCATAACATATCTGAAGTATGAGAGATGAAGTCTCGCCATCCTGGTTTCTAAGGAACATTATAACTGCACTTCTTCCCACACAGATTTGTTTGTTCTGTGGCAGACCACGGTACTTTTAATGTTCTTCTCCAGCACCATAATTCAAATGCATCAATTCTTCTATGGTCTTCTTTATTCATTGTCCAACTTTCACAAGACTATGATAAGGCAATTGAAAATACTATTGCTTGAGTCAGACATACCTCGTATCCGTTTTCTTAAAAAAATATTTTAAAAAGGTCTTGTGCATCAGATTTACGTAATGCAATACATTGTTTGGTTTCTTGACTGCTGCTTCCATGAGAGTTGGATGTGGATTCAAGCGAATTGAACTTTTTGACAATTTCAATCTATTCTCAATTTATCATGTTATAATTTATTTGTCCAGTTGTGAGGATTTTTGTTTTCTTTACATTGAAGTGCAATCCATTTTAAGGCTGTGGTCTTTGATCTTGATCATTAAGTATTTTAAGTCCTCTTCACTTCCAGAAAGCAAGGTTGTATCATCTGCACATCACAGATTGTTAATGAGTCTTCCTTCAATCCTAATGCCACCTTCTTCTTCATATAATCCAGTATCTTGGATTATTTGCTCAACATACAGACTGAATTATTGTTGTTAAGTGCTTTTGAGTCAGTTCTGATTCATAGTGACCCTGTTTAAGGTTTCTGAGTCTTTTAAATATTTGCAGGAGCAGAAAGCTTCTTCTTTCTCTTTCGGAATGACTGGTTGGCTCAAACCAGGGACCTTGTGATTTGCAGTCCAATGTTTATCACATGGGGTCACCACGCTAACCACAGATTGACTAAGTATTGTGAAAGAACACAATCCTGGCACCTACCTTTCCTGATTTTAAACCGTTCAGTATCCCCTTGTCTTTTCTAATAACTGTCTCTTGGTCTATGAACAGATTCCTTATAAGCATAATTAAGTATTCTGAAATACTCGTGTAGGGCATAGTAGTGGATTTGTATTTTAAATATCTCATTCTGATTTTAGGGGATCAGGCAGGGAAAGCAGGCAGGAAATGAGAAGTGACTGTAATTGGAGTGGAGAGGAGAAGGTGGGCTGGACAACTATTTAGAAGGTAAAATTGACTAAAGATTGACAGGCTATGAGAGACGAGGAAAGAGAAGGAATCAAGTAATTGTTAAAAACTATTATTGATAGGACCTGCAGAATGTCTGAAAAGTCCATAATCTTAAAATGGCATTCATGGGTTGTGTCTTCGTCTGGTAAAAAAAAAGAATTCCCACATTTTTATTTTAAAATTAATGTTTCCCTATCTCTCTGATCATTCAATTTTTGTAGAATTTTAAATCCCAAGAAATGTGTCGCAAGAATGATATAAAATGTCTGGAGCAAAGAAGAGTGAAGAAAATCAAAGACTCAAAGAAACAATTAGTCTAAAATATGAATGGCCTGCACCAACAACAGTTGCCACAATAGAAGGTCCTGGACAGAATGGGAGAGAAATATAGAACCAAATTCAACATTATAGAAAAGACCAGACTCACTGGTCTGATAGAGACTGGTGGAACCCCAGAGCATCTACATGTATGCGTAAGAGTCACGTGGGGATCTTATTAAAATGTAGATTCTGACTCAGTATATCCAGGGTGGAAAGGCAAATTCTCAGTAGAGAATTGAACCAGAATGAACTGTTTTGAAGCCTCGTACAAGGAAAGAGTCCTATATTATAGGATGTTGTTGTTAAGTGCCATCAAGTTGGTTCTGACCCATAGCAACCCTGTTTAGGGTTTCTGAGGAGTGGCAGGTGAGTTTGAACCATCAACCTTGCAGTTCAAACCAAATTGAGCACTTATCCTGTGGCACCAGGATAAGACTTGTTGTTAAGCACTAAGACTTGTTGTTAAGCACCGTCTAGTCAGTTCCAACCCATAGTGGCCCTGTATAGGGTGCCCAAGGAGTGGCTGGTGAACTTGAACCACCGACCTTGCAGTCCAAACCAACTTTGTAGTCCAGCGCATTATCCCACAGCACTATATATTTTCTAATCAAAATAAATCCTGAGATGATTTTCACTTTGATGAAAAAAGGCAAAATACACAACTATTTTCAGTGTTTATTTGCAGACAGCTTCTAAAGAGGCAGCTCATACTCCGAGCACCAGAAGTAGCATCACCAAGCTCCTTCCCCAGGAACTACACTCAGCCTCTCAGCATCAAGCCACCAGGACTTTGAACTGTATCTGTGAACACTATGTTCGTGTCATTTTAGGTTTTATGTGCCATTTAGTATGGTTTGATAGGTTATTTTAGAGTTTTGCAAATGCTCAAAAATTTATTTCCTATAAATTAATGGTAATTGTTGTTTCACTTTATACTATTTTGACTTATAAAGGGTTTCATAGAAATGCTCTACTTTTGTGATAGCTGGGGAACTTGAATATTCTTTATTTTATAGCTTGCAAACCCCACACATGTGAACTCAAAGTTTCCCCATGCCAACTTGTATATAAAACTCAGGATCTTCTTGAGTTCCCAAAAGACTTCATATGCACAAAAGTACTGCAGTCTGTATGAACTTTCCTGAGGACGTGAGAAGGAGGATGAAGAACAGTCACAGTACACATCCCTCAGAAACCATGTAACCAGCTCCCTTTCTCCTGACTTCTCCCAAGTCTTTCTCCCACTGGACTCCCACTCTGCAAGTTTTTCAGGTTTTATCTTTCTGGTTCTTTCATCTAGTATTCAGATTCCTTGGTTTCTCATATTCCTGGGAGCCACAGATTACTTCTCTCTCTATTAAACAGAATAATCCAACTCTGCCCCAGCTTTTACCGCAACTGTGCATGTATCTATACTAGCCTAGTTCTTGAGAAGGAAGGAAATTTAACATTTAACCTTTTACTGCTATATGTACCCAAGTGTAGCCACTCATGTACACACAGCAGAAAACACACTAGAACATACCTGTCATACATTAGCTGTTTCTGGACAGTGGATTTCTCTTTCACTGTGAAATAATTTCTATGCACTAGGCATATGTTCCTTTTATAAAATAAAATGCAAACAGTGACTAACCCCCTTCAAACAGGGTTCGAGCCCATCTGTTTTCTATTTTGACCTTTTAATTTTTCTTTCCATGCATGTATCTCATTGCCTTATAATTATCCTTTTTTAAAAATCTTGTTTTCCTTCAAGTTCTCAGACCAATGTCCTTAGTCCCTTTGGTTTATCTCTGTCATAGGCTGCTTCTCTCTCTACAACAAGATTCTTAAGCTGAAATTCATGCATGGACTGTGAACCTATATAAAATTTAATGTTTGTTCTCCCCACACCCAGCCACTGGAAGCAAATCCAATTATTTCTAAAGGGCCTACATTGTGGCAGGCAAAGTTCTAGGTGTTGATCCTTCATCAGACTCTTGAAACATTTAAGAACAACTGAGTCACTCTTCTCTGTATGTCCCCTGCTGGTTTATTGTTAGTTGTCCTTCTCTAGAATGATAGCTCCATGTGGTGAGAACTTGTCTGTCTTAATCACCTGATTTTCTGCTGCCTAGAACATAGTTGTTGTTACATGCCATTAAGTCAGTTCTGACTCATAGCGACCCTATGTAGGGTTTCCAAGGAGCAGCTGGTAGGTTTGAACTATTGATCTTGTGGTTCATAGTCCAGTGCTGATCCTACAGCCGCACACATAGTGGTCACTCAAAAGTATATTGTTTTGAATGAGGTAGAAAATACATTATGATCTAATTTTTCAGAGTTGATTAAATATCATGGTGTTATTGAAGAAGCAGGAAGTACTCAAAAGCATTCTGAGACTCTGGGACTCTAGACTGGGCTTTAAGCTTAGTTGGTCTTAGAGAAGGCTTCAGTTTAGCGCTGATTAGGTCCCTGTTTACTTGTCTATCAGGCTATGCTTTTTATGGTCTCCATGGCTCTTTCAGACTCTAAAGTTACACTGTTCTTGGCTGATTAAAGATCCCTTTCCAAGTCAGGGTCAGTGCTATACAAAAGGTCTGGTCTCCTGGCTCTTGGGCTAGAGATGTGCAAAGTGAGGGCTCTCTTCAATTTGGCTTTCCCTTTGGCTTATTTTAACGGCGTTCGTTTTGTTTTAGGAGGTACTTTGCTCCATAGAAACCAGACAGCCTGTTGTTTAAATAGTAGGCTTGATGTCTCAATGTAACATATTGGCCCACTGAGATCTACAAGAGTGTGAATCACAAACCTGTCTCTGTACATTTCTGATACAGTGTGAATGTTCTGGATGTAAGAAAATCCTGCTAATGATCAGGTTATTTATTTTATTTGCCATCAATCTCATTTTTTAAATGTTTAGTTGGTAGAATAACTGCTGGTTGGGATAAATACATTCTTTCTACTATAGCAAAATATTTGGAAAATCAGATAATGCAGTCTGTAACCCAAATTGTATTTGCTTTATTTTCTTCAGACTTGTATGTATGCCTGGAATTGTGTGTTTAAAGTTCAGCTTTGTGTGTGGTATTCCTGTGACAATTTCTGCACATAAAATAGGATGTGTATAAAAGCCAACCTGAGACCGATACTACACAGCAGTTTAGCAGCAAATTTCTACTCTGGGTATTTAACAATAATTGGGATCTTTCTATTCGCTTTATATAAACTCAGATTAGTAGTAAAATCTAAGTACCATACAATTTGGCAAACTCTTACACTTCAGGCAGTCGCAAATTTGCTTCTGATTGTGCTTTTCATTCACACCTAGCTCAGATTTCTGCCTAATGCTTTTTAAAATCTTCTAATTTACATGCTGTGGTAAATTTAAAACGAGGACAGATGAATGCTGCTAAACTTTTCTGTTTCACCGATGAGTATGGTATTTGGTTCAACTATCTAGCTGTTTTATATTTAATGACCTTTAAAACATGAAATGTTGTTGTTGTTAAGTTCCATTGAGTCAGTTCCGACTCATAGCAACTCTATAGGTTTTCTGAGGATCAGCTGATGAGTTTGAACTGCGCCAACCTTGTGATTCATACCTACCTTGCTAGTGCTTATACTACAGCACCACATCAGGCCAAAACATGAAATCGATATTTATTTTTTAGTTCTAGGACAAGTGTATCACCTTCCATGGCTCCAAGAAAAATGGTTAAAAGTCAACTAATTCTTTTTGGTAGAGTGACTGTACTATCTTCTTTTCATGATACCAGCATCATTCAATACTTTGCTTATTGGATCCTTTAAAATTCAAGTCGAGACTTGCAGTTTTCATCAGTTCTCTTATCTTGCAAAATGCTGAGCATGTTCTTTCCTAAAATTTCTTTAGCTGTAACAATGTGCCCACCACTGTGCTGGGAGTTGAGGGTGGTCAGAAAAAGCTTCCCAGGGGAAGTGAACATAAATACTTGGTGAAGTGATTTGACTCTACCATCATGTAACTTTGTGACAGTGTTACTTTGGGTTTCAATAACCAAAATAGATATTAATTTAAAATTATGTATACTACTTAGGATAAGCAGTATAGGATCAGCACTAGACTGTGAACCACAAGGTTGGCAGTTCAAACCCACCAGTTGCTCCTCAGAATCCTTATACAGATAGGGACACTATGAGTCACAATGGACTTGACAATACTTAACAACAACAACTTAGGATAAAAATGCCATAATTAATAAAATAAGCAAAAACTTGAGGATATTTTTATAGAAAAGTGACATTTTTAAAGGAAGGAATCTATTTCAGAAAGCAGGAATAAGAAAATTTTAAACTATAACAAAAATTTCTCTGGGAGTTTTAAGATTTTATTTTACTCTACCTTGGTGAGTATAGTCATGGTGTGGCGCTGTAGAGTAAAGCACTGTACTAGCAAGGACGATTTGAACCACAAGGTCTGCAGTTCAAACTCACTAACTGCCCCTTGGATATCCTATACAAGTTCACTCTGAGTTGAAACCGACTTGTTGGCACTTAATAACAACCATAATGCAGAACCCACTAGGTACTTTGTGGGAGAAAGAGGAGACTTTCTGCTCCCGTAAAGATTTACAGTGTGGGAAACCCTATACAAGGCCGCTATGAGTCAAGCTGACTCACTGGGGGGCTGTGTGCACAGCCAGCCAGTCAACAGGAAAAAGTGGTCCAGTTGCTAGACAGCTATTGCTTTACTTGTAGCTTTCTTGATTATACTCAATTCTCCTTAGACACTGGAGGCTCCAGAATTTAATAAGTGATCCTAATTCAAAATGTCTCACTTAAAATGCAGTCTGATAGAAAGCCAAGCTGTTGGCAGTACAGCAAACCCAGTATTTTAAATCCAAACTTACAAAATGGAATAGTTAAGTGGTCATTCGTCATTTAGCAATATGCTTCATTTGTATTTCTTTGTAATGCTTATAAATTTGATTCATTTTATTAGAACTCTCCTTAGGTGGCACATTGTAAGCACAAAGTGTATTTGATAATGCTATCCAACAAACCAGTCATTTCTAATTGCCGAAATTTTGGATTTTATTATTGTTGTTAGGTGCCACTGAGTCCATTTCGACTCATAGCAACCCTGTGTGACAGGGTTTTCTTGGCCATACTATTTAAGGGAGAAGATCACAAAATTCTTCTTTCATGGAACTGTTGGGTAGATTCAAACCACCAACTTTCAGTTAGCAGCTGAGCACTTAACCATTGCATGACCAGGGTTCCTTTTTTTAAAAAAAGCATATTGTTGTTGTTGTGATGTGCCGTGGAGTCGGTTCCGA
>NW_006408679.1:28927-39605 GCF_000296735.1 Chrysochloris asiatica | reverse complement strand
TAGAAACCACCAGCTGTTCCACGGGAGAAAGATGAGGCTTTCTGCTCCCGTAAAGATTTACAGCCTCGGAAACCCTGTTCAGGGTCACTATGGGTTGGAACCAACTCAACAGCACTTAACAACAACAACAACAATTGGTGGTAAAAACTCATCAGCTGCTTCTTGGAAAACTTATACAGGGGTCACTATGTGTCAGAATTGACTCAACGACACTTTAATAACAACAATTGTTGCCCTGGGCTCTGATAAAACAGAAAGTGTTTGTGTGCATTCAGGGAGTAAGGAGCAGAAGAGGAGGGTAAGTGTAGTGACTACTGTGCCAAGGGTTGAGGGAGCTCAGAGCTGAAGTTCCCTTCTTTGGTCTTCCTCATCCTAATGTTCCATCTCTTGCAATTCCTTACCCACTGGATGAACTAGGAGCATGCACAGTTTGTCTTGGTGGAAAGTCCTACCTTTTACCTTCTGTCCTTGGTTTTAGCCAATGAAAGGGGAAGCCTAGCATGATCAGCTGAGAAGAGTCGTCAGGCTGTGTTCTCAATCTCATCCTGTCCTGGCCAGTGGGTCATGCTGTGACCCAAAGTCACTAGTTTGCTCAGGGCATTGAAAGCTAAAAGACATGGAGCAGTTCAAGGGATTAGTAAAACGAACCTGCAGTAATATAGTCAGATGACAATTTGGGGATACAGTGACAGAGTAAATAATAACATGTTGTAATGGACATACCAACTGTAATCACATAAACCTTTTGATAAACGGTATGTGAGAATCTGCTTAGAAAAAAATGTGATAAGAGAAATTAGAATGAGCTGTTAGCTGTGCCTATAATTATTCTTATGCAAATAAATAAGGAATAAAACCAGTATTTTAGCTTTTATTTTATACCAGTATGCCTACGTCAAAAATCATTCCTAGCTTTAAAAGTGTGTTTGTTGGGTGGGGGTGGGGGACTGTTTGTTTTTGGTGGGGGAGAGAGTATTTTTTCTTTTTATTTTGGGGGCAGTCTTCCATCTTTTCCTTTCTTTGCTACTCATCTTTCCCTGAACCTATTGCTCGGATCATTTTTAACTTTCCGCTGTGGAACTGGACTGGAAGATCTTTTCATCTCTACATGCTATATTTTAAATGAATGTTAAATACAGTCCCCACACTGTCTTCTAAGAAAACATTGATTTTTCAGGATCTTTGTACTTCCATCTGAGAAACAAAAGCAACCAAATCTGCTTTATTCAAATTCCAAATTCTTTGGGAGCAGACTGCCAAAGAATATACAATGATGAATTTCCAAAAAGGAAACCTTGTGTGGCAAAATTGTAGATGTTTATGCCAAATATATTAATGATTTTTTGGGGGGTGGGGTGGGTGGGTAGGAGTAAGAAGTGGGGGTTAGGGTTGGAACTATGGCTAGATCTATGCTAGGCCTAGGGCCTCATTTAGTGTTTGGGTTATGGCTTGGGGGTTGTGCTAGAGCTAGGAGTAAGTCTTAGTCTAGTTTTAGGATTACAGTTAGGTTTATTTTGTTTTATTTCTTTTTTAAAAAATCTGTTTGATTCCAGACTCATTTGGAAGTTCTTTAGCTACATTATTCCCTCTTTTTGCTTTATGGATTGTTTTGTTGTTGCTATTGCAACTGTATCTCTGGTTTTCTATTTTCAGTCTAATAAATCTGTTTTACTTTGCATACTTCAACAGATGGGTTGGTAGTGTAGTGGCTCCGATTTGAGTTGCTAACCTCAAGGTCAGCAGTTCAAAACTACTGTTCCATGGGAGAAAGATGAGGCTTTCTGCTCCCGTAAAGATTTACAGCTTCAGAAACCCTATGAAGGGATGCTTTGAGTCTAGTGAGTCTGGGTTGAGTCGTATATGTTGGTCTCAGGTTGTTGTCTGCTGTTTTTGGTTCTCTGTCCATAGAACTCCCTTTAGCATTTTTTGTTGTTGTTGTTGTTAGATTGGTATGTTTCTTACAAATTCTTTCAATTTATGTTTGTCTGAAAATGACCTAATTTTTCCATCATATTTAATTAAGAGTTTTGCTGGATCTGTGATTTTTGGTTGGCAATTTGTTTATTTCGGAGTTTTATATATGTTATTCCATTGTCTTCCTGCCTGCATGGTTTTTGCTGAGAAATCAAAGTTTAGTCTTAGTAGTTTTCCTTTGTAGGTAACTTTTTATTTTTCTTGAGTGGCTCTCAGATTCTTTCTTTGTCTTTGGTTTTGAAAAGTTTGATTATAATAGGTCATGATGTTTTTCTTTTGGGGTCTATCCTTTTTTGGAGTTTGTTCAACCTCTTGAATGGCTATCTTCTCATCTTTCATGATGTTAGGGAAGCTTTTTTCCAAAAACTCTTGTACAACATTCTCTATGGGGTTTTTCTTCTCTCTTTCTGTTCTGGAATTGCAATCACATGGAAGTTATTCCTCTTGATAGTGTCCCACATAAATCTAGGCTTTCTTTGGGGTTCTTTGTTCTTTTCTCTGATTGCTCCTCTAGTAGATGAATGTTGAGAGATTTTTCTGAAAGTTCATTACTTCAACTTTCCATTGATTCAATTCTATTTCTTTGCTCTTTCTGTAAAGTATCTATTTTTGAAATCTTAGCATTAATCTTCTGGTTTTCTGATTGCAGTTTTTGGATAGTTCCCATTTTTTCAATTATTTTGTCAGTTTGTTTCCTGAGTTTTTCCATGGTTTTGTCTGTGTTTTCCTTGATTTCATCTATAGTTCATGATCTTTCTTACAATCAGTCAAAGTTGCATAATTAGCTTTTTTTTTTTTTTTAATTCCCTATTAGGTAGTTCCAATTCTATGTTTAGTGTTATATTTTCTTACTCTATATTTTGGCCACTTGTTTGAAGCACTCTGATTTGTTTTTTCGTGTAAGCTAAAATTGTTTCTTTCCAAGACATTGTGGTGTTGAATTTATATTTAGTTGGTGATTGTATATTGATGTATTCTCAGGCACTCACCACCTGTCTCCTAGTGGATGTGGTAAAACCCAAAAGTGTGAATGCTCTTAGTTCACTCTTTGTGTAGTGTTGTTCAGGCAGGGTTCACTTGCCTCCAGAAATAGGGGCACTGTGTCAGGCACCTGACTAAAGTCAGAGCAGATTTGGGGCAGGGGGGCACGGGGAAACAGTGCACTTGCCTCTGGGTTGGCGAGAGTGGACTGGCTATGCCCACAGGCTTCTGTATCAACCAGCCACTAGTAAGAGCTCAAGATGGCTATGCCAAGCTGTTTTCTTCTCTGTCACTGTTCCTGTTCAGCTTCCTCTTCCAGTTAACACTCAATCCACCTCTCTGTTCTATCTGCTGATGCTCAGGGTTCCTGGACCACCATTTGTATCTGTTTCACTCAGCCTCCCATGTCTTTGTTGCAGAGGGTTGGCTTAATGTATCTGCCTACTCAGCCACCTTGCCCCAGACCTACAGTAATGCTTTTTAGTAATACATGGGCCTTCTATTGTCTTTTGGTTGGATGCATCCTTCTTAGTAGCAATTAATGATGAATTGTTGTTGTATACTGTGGAGTCTGTTCTAACCCATGGTGACCCCATAGGATAGAGTCTAACTTCCCCACAGGGTTTCCTAGACTATTTTTTATGGAAGCAGATTACCATCCCATCACGAGGGCTCCTTTTTATTGATTACTTCATACTTTTTATTTATGAAAAAGTCTTCTAACTATTCATAGTCAGCTACATCTATTGTGTAGAAGTTTCATTCTCCTTGTCCCATCAACAGTGAAAATTATCACAAAATCAAAAAATGTTCATTTGAATGTCAATATAGGAATTCTGGTGTGTCACTGTAGGGTAAACACTGGATGTCAAACTCACCAACCACTCTTTGGAAACCCTATGCAAGGTCACTATGAGTCAGAACCAGCTTGATGGTACTTAACAATAACAACAATAATGTAATTGGTTTTAGGTTCAAACCATAGTTCCTTCTTTGTAAATTGGTCATTCAGAGCTGGCAGTTTAAAATGTAATATAGGAGCCCCATGGAAAATAGAAAGAATCCATTTATTAAATAAAAATGAATTTGCTTTGCTTGGACTGTCAGTCTCCATATTTGTGACAACTTTCCCTTGTTGACTGTCTGTGTATTGAGAGGGAGTTTTTCAAATATAGTGTATTTCTGAACTTTCTACTGGTAGCAGTCTTTGTGCAAAGGTGACATTTGCATTGTGGAAGAGTGATGTCAAAGTGTAGGATCTAAGTCACTTTTTCATTGTTTTTTAAAAGGCTTTTGTCATTAATACATTTATTTAATTCACTCAAAATCGACTCTTAAAAGAAAGACCATTTCTGTGTTTACGTAATTGCAGCCTCAAGTGTGCTTTATGGATTTCATTTGGACTCTCCAGCCTCTCTGTTAAATAGTAATAAAGGGTGATCATTACTGTTTACCATATGAGGAAGCAATGATGTCAGTTGACTTATGCTCGGAGAGAGTATAACTGCTAGTTTTGTTATGATTTCTCTTCTCTTTTCTAAATAAATTTAGAAAATTACCTGAAATAACTAAGGTATTTCTCTTTGTCAGAAATACAATTGTTGACTGTCCAGGTATGATTAGAAATCTCCATGTTGGAACCTTTGGGACCCACCCTAAAAGGAAGTAGAAAACAAAGTTATCTTTGATCTTGACTTTTGTATGGGTTAGAGCATGCTACCAATTTCAAGAGTATTCTTATGAAGAACTATAACTAGTCAACATACACAATGTTAAGATTTTTGTTGTAGAAAGGTTCAGCCATACTTTTAGCATTCCAGGTTCAGGACCCTGTCTCCACTCTCATTTTGTGCTTTAAGACTTCTTGGTACCTGGCCATGTTCTTGGTTCCCCAATTTCCATAATTTGATGGTGACTTGTCATTGTGTTGTACATCCTGTTACCATGCAAAAATTACTGGACATCCTTATATTGTTATTATTTTTGTTATTATTATTGTTACAGCAGCTAACTTTAGATAATGCTTACTATCTGCCTACCATTGTTCTAAGTACCTTATTAAGCCATTGAGTTATCGTAACAATCCAATGAGGGAACTGAGGCACAGTGAGGTTAAGTAATTGGATCAAGGTCACATAACTAGTTTGCGACAGAGCGGAACTTGAACCTAGGCAATGTGGTCCTCAAGTCTATAAAGAATAGATGTTGATGAGAAAAATCATGGGACTAGTTTAGTTCTTATAATAGCTTTTTTTTTTTTTTTTAATTCTTCTTTTCTTGTAGTTCCAATTATCTATGGTATTATTTTATCTTCCCATCTTCTGTTCTCTTGAAGCTGCTTTCCCATCACTAAACTGCAGTTCTTCTCCCACAAGGAACATCTGAACATTTCTGCATAAATCTGAACATGCAGGTCTTAAACTGTTGCATAGAGATATGAAGGCTGAGTGTCCTTTATCTTATGTGAAAGTCTTATTGTTTGCTGTATGGGATAAAATATTATGGAGATAGTAAAATATTTTCAAATGTATTTATGTTACTTTAAGGAAAACTGATAGAAGGAAAAGAGGAGCAATAAGTGGAAATAAAAGAAGAGCAGAAAAGGGAATTCAGTAAAGAGCTTTCCTCCCTTTAAAGAAACATGAATTGCTTATTGTGTTGCTATACTATGTGCTTTACAACAGCTCTCCAAGGTTGACCCCGATTTACAAATAAGAATTCTGAGCATCATAGAAGTCAGGAAATGTGACCACAGCAGCACAGTTCACAGGAGGTGAAGCTAGAGTTTCAACAGGTTTGTTTGACTCCAAAGCTTCTGCCCTCTTCACAATGCCACACTATCTTTCTGCCTCTCAAGAGAAGACGATCACTTTGAAATAAAAAATAGTTGAACTCTCATGGGCTTGTCAAGCTGTAGTCAGATGGAGGTCTGGAAGAAGATGAGCCTTTCTCCTTTCTGTTGCCACGGCAATATTAATGCTGTTGATCTGGGTAGAGTCTGATGTTATTCAACAACATGGCATAAGCTACTCTAGAAAGTATCTATTTAGTAGAACAAGTTATTGGGTGTTAATAATGTTCACATGATTTATGATTTTTCATTATCCAATATAGAGGCCTTAACTTAAGGTAATTAATAAAGACACACAATTTCCACAAAATACATGACTTTTTATTTTAAGCAGGAAATTTGTGTAGTAAGCACTACTTGATAAAGGAGAAGTTATTGGAAGATTTGCAGTCATATGCTTGTCAGTTTCCACTGAGGCACCTATGAATGGAAGAGGTGGTAGGCAGAAATGGTCACTCTGAGCAAGCCCAACATGCCAAGTGCTCCAGCACCACCGCGGCATTGTAAAAATGGGAAATGTTCTGTGTTTAGAAGTTCAAACAGATCAATCTTGAAAAACATCTACTGGACAATTTAATATGGAAGAAGATGAGTCAGAAAATAAACAGCCCAACTGTCAATTTTCATAAGCTAAAGGAATTGAAGCCTGGTAGCGGAGTGGGACTGGGAGTCCTAGTGTAGCCTATAGGATAAAGCACTGGACCTGAAGGTCAGTTTGAACTTCAAGGGAAGCGATTCAAACCCACCAGCTGCTCCTTGAAAACCCTATACAGGGTCACTATGAGTAGGAATTGACTCGAAGGCACTGAACAAGTGTAGTGGGTTATGTGTTGGGTTGCTAAACAGCAAGGTCCATAGTTCAAATCCACCAGCGCTCTGCTGGAGAGAGATGAGGTTTTCTGCTCCCTTAAAGATTTACAGCCTCAGAAACCCTGTGCAGGGTCACTATGAAGTCAGAACCGACTTGGCAGCACACCACCATCACCACCACCAAAGGAACTGAAGCTCCAAACAATTTGTGACAAAGTGTGAATGATGTGTGTCCATTGTTCAGTGAGAGGTGACCAGGCTGGAGGAGAGACCATACTTAACTTCTTTCCTGTAATGTTATGGGCACACAAATAAGCTCCCAACTTCCAGTTTCCCTAGTAGTTTTTCCTTTTTGTATGTATGCCCAATACAACTTCTTGGGCTTGCTCCATTTCTCATGTGGTTGAAGTCAGCTGCCCTATAGCCTCTACCTCACAACACACCTGAGGGAAATCACAACTCCCAGTCAGGCACTGCTTGTTGTGTCTTACTGCTTAATTATTATACCTATTTCATGCTACTCAGAACACTGTCAGCTGTTGAGAAAAGGTAATTATCACTAGTCAAATGAAAAACACTTTTTTGGCTGCCTTACGATACACATTTTACTGGTACCTTGATACATAATGAAGCCTGATAGCAAAACTTTTGCTTGTCTCTTCTTCAAGCCACAGCTGTTTTCCTGCTAAATTCACCCCATCTGTCTTCCCTTCCGTAAAGCTGTAGGCAGTATAGCATAAGTACAGAAGCAGTTCAGTGCTATTTTGGATAAACAGAGCTGAAATTTGAATCTTTGCCATTTGCGATGCACACATTTTGTTTTACTGCTGTAAAGAGAGCTGTCAAAATACAACTACATGGATAATTTACTAAAATACAGTCAAATATAAGGTTGATCAAAGAGAAAGAACATTGGGTCAGTCTGCCTATTTATCCCAGTATATGATCTGAAGGTGACACTGCCCTCTTTCTCCAGGAATTCTGGTTAGGGAGAACAGCATCAGAAGGCTTTGTGTAAATCATGCAGAATGGTTTCCAGGGGTTACTGATTCCTTGTAACTGATATGACATGCCTTGCAGAGTGTTTGAGAAGTCTAGGAACCCATTTGCTTAGTCTCTAAAAAAAAAAAAGATTTGCATTCATGGGAAACATCTTTTTTCATTTTTGGCCCATATAGTCAAATTTCAGCTATCTTACTGATTCCACTGTGTTTTGATATTTATTGCAAAGAAACCTTTGTTACCAGTGAAATAATCCATTTTATTTCCATCTTAGTCCTTATTTCTGATTACCAAAATATATATAAAGGACTTTTGGTGTTGCTTTGTGAATAAGTGTTGGACTGCAAACCACAAAGTCATCAGTTCAAACCCATCAGCTGCTCCTTGGGAATCCTATACAGAGTCGCTATGAGTCAGAACTGACTTAACAGCACTTAATAAGAACAATATATATAAATGCACCATTACACATTTTTAAAATCAGTAACACATAATGCCTTAGACTCAGATAGGAAGTTTTTGAAGGAACTTCTCTTCTTAATTCTAAGATCAGTCCTGGGCCATTTCCCTCACACACACATTTACACACATTTCTTAAGGAAAGGTCTTATCTAGGCCCAAATAGGTTGTGACATCGTTTCAAGAAGAGGCCAACATCTAATACATATTGGTAGCCAAAATATTTCTAAACTATATTGTGAAATTCTGTTTAAACAAGCACATCCTTGGAATGATACCATTAAGTAATTCATTCAAGTTTAGATTGCACTTTTCTCCTCTCCAGTGCTCCACATGCCGTTTCAGTAGTGTAACAAAGAGGATTTCAGGAAAGCATTTGAAAGACAGCACAATGAGTGGAGCCCAGTGCTTGCTGCCCCTCTTATTGCCCAGAATTAAGACAAATGGTTCTTCTACCTAGCATCTTGAGACCAAGAAGTGTGGTTTAGAAAATGAGCAACCGAGTAGTGCTGAGTGCTAGCATTCTCTCCCCTATCGCCCACGCCTCCCCAAATTAACCTCACACACAGTTCAAACCCACCAGATGCTCCTCAGAAACCCTATACAGGCTCACTATGAGTCAGAACTGACTCAATGGCATTTAACAACAACTCCTTTAAAGTGACATCCAGAGATGAAGCCAACACATACAGAGTGGCTACCAAAAGCAATGACTGCTTAGGTATAGGACTGGATGGTTATGAAAATGAGGACACTGAACGGTGAGGTTTCTCTCCTAGCACATACATACAAGTATCTTAGAAAAATTCTCACGACTGTGCATCCTGTTAACAGCTCCGTGAGAATGCACATCCCAATACCCAGCAGAGGAGTCATTGAACAAATAATAGAATAAATTAGTATAATGCTATTTCCTTCCCCTTGTCTTAAAGGTTCAGTATTTTGGTCAGCTAGAAATTCTGTAGTGTGTTGTATACAGACAAATTTAACAAAACCATAGTGCTGCTGGGTCCCCAGCTGCTACTAGTGAAATTGCTCTAGAAAGTCCCCAAGGTCTTTTCTGCATCAAGGCATTGCCTGCTTTCATCTAGTTTTATTTAAAACAAGCAAACAAACAAACAGCTCAAGTTCTTTGAAAGACATAAGCAGCAGAACTGTCACAAATGCAACCGACTCTAAGCCAGTGGGAAATGGGAATGACAGGGCCGCCCTTCTTTGAGTGTCATCTATACAAAGATGATAAGACAGTGTTGAAATTTACACAGTGATGCCTCTGGTGAAGGGCCTCTGGTTAAGGGCTTTAGAAGCAATCAAATGCCCTCTGATGCCATCATTAAAATGTATTCTTTCATTTAACACTTACCTCTGCTGGACACTGTGTTGGGTACTGTGGAGACATGTTACTGGTAGAAACAGATTTGTAGAAGTCATGATGCACTGTGATAAGAGTCATACTGAAGATCACAGAAGAAGGAACAGTAAATAATAGGAGACCAGGAAAGGCATTGTAGAGGAGTGATGCTTGACTCCTACAGTGCAGATAACAAGTGGAATAAGGCCCTCTAATAATATTCTTTGCATTCCACACTTTAAAGATCATTTTAGAGTTACCAACAAAAATGAGAAAAAACATACAACTTCAGGCTAACTATCTTTATATTCCAAATACCATGGTATGGTTCTGTGCCTTGTTGGGCTAGCCTGCAAGTGGAGATGCTATCCAGCTCCAATGACATTCTCACTCAAGCTACTTTTTATTTTTAAATTTTTATTGTGAATTGAGTGACAGTTTACATTGGAGAACATCAGTTTTATACTCATCATTTCATTGCAATGATTACAGTCTCTTCCGTGCATCATCCTTCAACAGTATTTGCTTCCATTCCCTCTGTTTTTGTTGTTGTTTGTTCTTTTTTTTTTTTTTTTGGGTGGGGGGGTGTACACAAAAACACTCAGGAATATATAATCACTTAAGCTCTGGTAGCACAGTGGTTATGAATCAGTCTGCAAACCTCACAGTCAGCAGTTGGAAACTACCAGCTGTTCTGCGGGAGAAAGATGAGGTTTCTGCTCCTGTAAAGATTTACAGCCTCGGAAACCCTGTACAGGGTTGCTAGGAGTTGGAACCGACTCCACAGTGCATCACAACAGCAACAAACAACAAACAAAAAAATACCCTCTCAGTTGGTATTTTTGAGCTACTACATCCATAAGTATAGGTCGTTTATAAAATTGTAGAAATTTACAAAAGTTTTTTTTTATCTCCTCTAATCATCAAGCCTACCTGGTGGAGGTGTTAAATGAAACCCAGACCACGGAGCGGCAGGGTGAGAGGTCGATGGGGAGACGCTGCCTAGTGGGAAGAGACTGCAGGAGCCGGCCAGGCTGTCCTACTTACCCCGGACGCGACAGCGCAGTCCTAGCCTAACCATTGGATCTTGGCTTTGAGGCGGGGTCGACCAATTTAGAGACCCACAGAGCAGCCCAAAGCGTCTCACTACAACCCAGTTGCCCCTGCTGCGCTTCCGCCTCTTGATTGAAATCTGAGGATGGAAATCCTGCCTTTGAGCCGGACTTAAGGGCCCTGGCACAAGGAGATTC
>NW_006408679.1:8909-27842 GCF_000296735.1 Chrysochloris asiatica | reverse complement strand
GCATTCTGCTCGTTCATTTCTCCCTTGATAGTCCTAGGATCCTCTGTTTCTGGACTGTAAGATTAACTATTCCCCCGTTTTTGTTACAAAACATCTACCTTTACAGTAGTGACAGTCACAATTCATCATGATAACAATTACTCACTATTGAATCATAAGAATCTTATCCCCACGTCTTTTCATCAGACCCAGCTAGACAAGATGAATACTATTCAGTGGGGTTCTACCTTCCCCCACACACTCTAAAACTAAACTCCCTCTTGAAAACTTGTAAGCAAGTCACTTTGTACCTTTATTGCCCCCTCATTTCAGGTAGCCAATGTCTAAGTTGCCTTTCCCTATCAACCCTGTATATAGAGGGGATAGAATTGATACTTGTTGTAAAGATTCCTTCCCTCTCAGTTGGTATTTTTTAGCTACTACATCCATAAATATAGGTCAAGTTTATCAAATTGTAGCAATTTATCAAAAAAAATTTTTTTTTATCTCCTCTAGTCATCAAGCCATCAAGGCTAGGTCAAATGAGTACTATCTGCAGGTTTGGGTGTTCTTGTGCATCTCTCCTCACTTCATATCAGCTGGATGCGTCACTTTCAGCTCTAGCCCTCTGTGGCTATGTCCTTGTTCATGGGCTTGGGAGTCCCACGGCCTCACTACACTTTGGACCAACCAGCCCTTCCTCTTCTCTCTCTCATCTCCTGGTCAGCGGGAGATTTTGGAATGTGGTTGAACTCAGATCATATCTTCTTTGCTGCCTTTCCCCTTCTTCTACTCACCAGTAGACCAACGTGCTCACCAGCAAGCTTACATGCCTGTTTCTGTGTTCCCTTTGAGTTTCAGTCTTGGTGGGGGGTTTGCCGTAAAGGGACATGATCGCTGACCTTGATGGCTCCCCAGCGAACAACTTGCTTGTTCTTGTAGTAGCTAATCAGACTGCCATTTTTGTTTTGGATTTTTTTCTGCCGATCTTTCTTTCAAGAAGTATATTTTGTTGCTCTAGCTGTTTCAGGCTGGTCTGTCAAGCTACGTTTTATAAGTGCATGTGTATCATGGCCAATGGGCAGATTTTATTGGGAGAAAATAACATGGATAACAAAAAGTGTTATCTATAGCAACATTGGACTCCTGGTGTGGCCCTGTAGGATCAGCACTAGACTGAGAGCCACAAGGTTGGCAGTTCAAACCCAACAGCCACTCCTCAGAAACCCTATACAGGGTCACTATGAGTCAGAATCGACTGGATGGCACATAACAACAGCATAGCAACATTGGAGTCCTGGTGTGATGCTGTAGGATAAAGCATTGGACCTCAAGGTCAGCAATTCAAACTCGCCATCCGCTCCTCAGAAACGTTATACACAGGGTCGCTATGAGTCAGAACAACAGCAACAACAATAGCAGCATTACTCATTAAACTTAGCATTTTATGAGTTTTGCAAGATTTTTCAGTAACTGTCACCCTCCTGCTGTCTTTATACTAATTTAAGAGCATATACCTTTGATTCTATTTACACGGAGAACTCTTTCTGCCATCTGTGATAGAAATGATAACAAGACCACCCTGCCACATGGACACATGCCTGCACACGTTGTGTAAACAGTGATTCTCCTGGAAATACTTGCCCAAATAATTGACTCGGTGCATGTGAGTCAGCAGTTCTAAGTGGCTGTTGGTTAGAGAAAGGCCTATTCAGAGCCTTGTGGAGAAAATTGGGTTGCTCTGGGCCGGTCTTCTTGCTCTGGTTTTGCAAGAAGATAGAGATAGAGTGAAACAAAGTTGTCTATCAAAAGCTAATAACTTTATCCTGATTAACTTTATCATCTGAGTGATATTTATTTTTGTAAATTCAAATTTAAAGCATGTGGTGGTGTTTGTGTGCTAAAAAAAAAAAAAAAAAATTCTGAATGTTCTATCCTAGGCATTTCAACTAGTGGCACCATAAGATAAGCACTATACTGTAACGTCATTGGTTCAAACCCACAAGCCCCTCCTCAGAAACCTTATACAGAGTTGCTATGAGCCAGAACCAACTCAATGGTACACAACAACAATTGCTCCCAGGGAGTTTACACATTTATTCCCATCTCTGGGCTAGCTGCTATATTGTAAACTTTAACCTTTGCATCTATTTGTGTTTATATTCATAGATGGTCACACTTAAATTTTGTTTAGTATTCAAGCAAATGATTACTGTGTAGTGGATTCATCTAGTTAGAATTTGAATTGAAAGGGAAACGACAATGAATGGTTATTCTGGTGTGATGCTGTGGGTTAATGTGCTGGACTGCAAAGTCAGTTTGAACTGTAGCAACAGGGTTGCTGTGGGACAGAACCAACTTGACAGCTCTTAAAAACAAGACTACGAGTCGGAACTGACTTCATGGCATTTAACAACAACAACAAGACTGTATGTAGGGAGTGCAGTGACTCTGGACTACAAACCACAGGGTTTGCAGTTTCAGCCTGCCATATACCCCATGGGAAAAAGATGGGGCGTTCTGCTCCTGCAAAGATTTTAAAAGCCCCAGAAACACTATACAAGGTCACTATGAGTCTGAATCAAGTCTAAGGCACTTAATAACAACAACAAAGACTATGAACATGGAGCCCTGGTGTGGCACTGGAGAGTAAACACTTAACTGCTTACCACCAGGTCAGCAGCTTAAACCCTCCAGCTGCTCCTCAGAAACCCTATTCATGGTCACTATACTGACTTGACGGCACTTAACAACAGGAAGTACAGGTAAGCTGCTACTACTTGGTTGTTAACTGGAATGCCAGGAAATTGGCAAAAAAAAAGCAAAGTAATACACATTATTAAACATATTTACACACACCAAACTATTTCAAACCAGTAATGCTGGAATAAAGACAAAATAATACTGTGTATTTACATAACACCATAACACCTTTCATTAGAAAAATCTCAAGCCTTTGCTAACTAACTAAGCTGCACAACATGTCATGAGGTGTGTAAGAAGTAAGGTAGAATAATAAATAAGAAGGTGTTAAGAAAGGCAAGTACGTTTGCAGAGGGGAATAAAGACCCCTGCTGAGTGGTCTTTGAGCAGACAACTTCAGGTTCTCACACAGTAAGGAAATACAGGATGAAAGTGCTTGTACGTGCCGCAGGTGACTTTGAATTTTCATATACTTTTTTATGTTGCTGTTATTTTCCAGGCTAATGTCTGTGCTTTACTTTTATGGAATTGACTGTAGGATGGACTGAAAAAAGGCAGAGTTGAATACACAAGAGCTATTACAGTGATTCCTAATCAGGTCATTTAATCCATTATTCAATGTTCCCTAGGACTAACTGGAGTCCTGGTGTGGCACTGTGAGTTAAAGCACTGGGCTACAAGGTCGGTTTGAACCACAAGGTTGGCAGTTCAAACCCACAAGATGCTCCCTGGAAACCTTATACAGGGTTGCTAAGAGTTGAAATCGACATGACTACTCTAAACAACAATAACAACGGGACCAACTAAGGTCCCTAGTTACTGCAAACAATTTGTACTTGGCTACTAATCTCACGGGGCAGTTTAAACCCATTCAGTGATTCCACAGAAGAAAGGCCTAGTGAACTGCTTCTATTAAGAATATAGCCAAGAACCCCAAATAATGACCCTAAAAGAATTTTTAAACTTTAAATCAAAATTATTCCCTGAAGTATTCCTAAATCAAAATTATTCCCTGAAGTATTCCTAAAAACCAAACAATAGTTTAGCTAACGAGTAAAGAATGTCTGTGCTGAGCATTATGGTCTTTTAATATCTATCTGTATGGGATCCAACTGACAATAGCAACTTCAAAGATTAGATCAAAATCTTAGAGTACAGTGAGTTTATGTTCATGGGTGAGGAACAACTCAGAAATAGAGGGTGAAAATGGCTATACAACTTGAAAAATGTAATCAGTATCACTAAATTGTACATGTAGAAACTTGAATTAGTGTAAGTCCTCATTTTTTATATTGTCATCAATGACAAAATTATAAAATAAATTCATTTCTAAAAGCAAAGAAAAAGAATATAGCCAAGAAGAGCCGGCAGACTAGTTCTACTCTGTAACATACGGGTTTGCCATGAGTAAGAATTGATTGGTGTGGCACTGTAGAATAAACACTGGACTGCTAATCACAAGTCTACCAGCTGCTCCTTGGAAACTCTAGATACGGTCACTACAAGCTGGAACCAACTCGACGGCACTTAACTACAAGTGCTATTTCTGGTGATTTTCCTTAAACTTCTGTAACAGTTCATTCTCAGGAAATGACAAGAGGTGGCCAATTACTAGTTAATAGGAAGGGTGTTGGTAAGGTTGGGCCTCTACTGGAAGGGACAGGGCTGATGAGAAGGAAGCAGAGCTCAGGCCTACTTTTGTGGCTGCCATGTCCAGCACCTCCATAATAGGCACAATATCCCAGCACTTTGAGTGTGTAGCTCTCAGCAGGACAAACGTGGTCACCTGGGCAGACCTAGAGCCTGATGCAGGAGAGTTCCAGGGGAAACGGCTTGAGCACCAGACTGTCACTAGGCCAATGAGAACAGTGGATTTAGAATCTAGGTTTTAAAACATCATATCTTAGCATCTTTGAATAAAATTTGAATTTAATATTCTGTTGAATTTCTAAAAAGTTTAACTAGAGTTTAGTACTCAATTATCTTACTCATTGTATTTACATACCTGATTCTTTGAGAAAAAAGGTGTAACTTTCTCTAAGTCTTTCTCTCAGTAAACTCTCTTGGCTTAACCTTTCAGATTTTCAGATAATTTACGTATCACACATACTCAAGATAGGATAGTTTTCAGACACTATAATTTAAGTGTCTCTGAAGTGAATTAAATAGAGCTCTGTCTGGGTTTTGGAAGTAATGTTTTCTTCGTAAACAGCTGTTCATTTGTATTAACAATTTTATCTGTCTCTAGAAAGGCAGCATTTATTTTTTTATAGAATCTCATCACCCTTTTCATATGTTAGTTGTGTTCAGTCTGTTGTGCTGGTGTTGGTTTTCAATCCCTGTGTACTGTGAGCCAACTGTAAACCTGAGTCCAAGAACTTTCAGGAGAGAAGGCTCCACCATTCTACCTTTGACTATTACAGGCTACACCATTGCTTCCTTTAATTCCTCACAGTAGCAGTATGTTGTTGTTAAGTGCCATTGAGTCAGGTCTGACTCATAGTGACCCTATATAGGGTTTCTGAGGAGCAGCATGTGGGTTTGAATTGCTGACCTTGCAGCTAGCAGTCCAGTGCTTATCCTGCAGTGTCATACATACCAGGACTACATACACACATATATATACATAGAGAGAGAATGGGAGAGAGAAAGATGGATATACAGTATTTTAATGAGGCCAATTCCATAGCATTGAATTCATTGGATGAATATTATCACATGTCATTTAGTCAGCAACTTGAGACCTTGTGATTCCACTCCTTAATAAAAAGCAAGTTTAAAATTCTAAGTGGTTAAGAACTAAGACACTGGGATAGCGGCAGCACATCTGCAGGATTCGTACTCTGGGCAAGTTCTCTAGCTTTGATAGGATAGAAGCAGAAGGAGCTGTGATGTCCACAGTGACCCTCAGCTTGAGTAAATCTTTGCTGCTTGTTTTCTTAGCCAAGATCTTTGTACATTTCAGGGCAAACAGCTCTTGTTCCGTTGCCATTTCAGAGTCATTGAACATACAATGCATATGTTCAGCTGCTAGGAAAGTTAGGCTGTTTCGTGAATAATTAGCTCTGAAGCTCCAGGTATATCATAAACTCTGAGTAATGGAAGGTGAAATCACTAGTTAGATTCAGTAAAAAAAATAGGTCAGTTTATCTGATAAAACCATCAAACCAGTTCCAAGTAAGTCATCAGTTTGGGTCATTGAGGGTGGCTGGTCAGTGCTTAGTCTCTGCCCTACACCATGGGAGCAGGGTGCACTGAGCAGAGACTACTCAGCAACTTCTCAAAGGCAGTGACCCCAATTGTGCAAGTCCCAGAAAGTGGGATCAAGTTAAAAAGGAATCCCCGTATGACCAACTGTGATGGTCCAACTGAAGATACAGTATGATTTTTATCAAAGGTTCATAGAGCAATGAAAATACATTCTTATTTTGCTGTGTAACAATGAAAAGCCTTCCCCCAAAAACAGAAACAAAACTTAGAGAATGTGTGAGAATAGGTACAGAGCACAGAAATATGATTGTGTCTTCAAACTCTCAAAATTTTTATGTACTTGTGGTTCAGACAAATAATTTTGACTCTCCTAAACAAGATCTCTCACACTCATTTGAAGATTGCTACCAACTTAATTATGAATAACTATTTCTGCACGGGGCCCGGGTATAGCGCGATAGAATAAGCACCGGACTGCTAACTGCAAGGTCAGTGGTTCAAACCTACCAGCTGTTCTTCAGAAACCCTACACAGGGTGGCTATGAGTCAGAACGGACTCCACAGCACTTAACAACATTTTCTGCAAAGAACAATGATATCATCCAGAAATTTCAAATAAACCACTTGATTTTTGTGAGCTCTTTGTATGAATTTTTTTTTTTTATTCTCATCTAATATAAATAGGTTTAAAACACTTGACTGTTTTTTCCTTTCTGAGCTCATTTCAGGCTGAATATGTTAAGTGTTAGTATATTCTTATTTTATCTTCAGAGTGTAAGATCTGTTGGGGTGGGCCATAATTATCGTTAGCATAATTTTGATTGTTATCTATTGATTCTCTTTCAAGTGTATTTGGCCCAAAATTTGTCAGCATTAGAATTCCTTGAAACAATGCAATTAAACAGCAACATATTTCTTAACATTCTTAATGAAGACAGTGATGGGAAATGTAGATTAACAGAAGTTACTGTTTTTATCAACATATTTTCTCTCTTTCCTGCCACCATCACATCTCCCCCACCTCCTCTTTTGCTTTAAATGTCTGATGTCAGTTTTGTCCACATGTACATTATGCACATGGCACTGAAGAAACAAAGTAAAAAACTCTCTTAATTCTGTGTTGCATGCCCAGTGCCACATGTACTGTCTGTTACATGTCGCTTCTTATGAGGTTCGTGCTGAGAGTTTCTTTTTAAAGGCAAAGCATTTCTGAAGGAAAGAGTTCAGGTTGGGCAGATTGTGTTAGAAAAATCTCACTGTCTCCAAGTGGAATTAATATACTGATTATTCTGTGCAGGCTCAAACTGGCAGTGTGTGCAAAAGTTCAAGAGAGTCTGGGAATTGAAATATGGCGAAGCCGCGAGAGTGAGCAGAGACAAAGAATTAGAACTAGGGCTGAAAAGTGAAACTAATGGTAACTTTGTAAAGAGGGGGAGGGAATTCAATTATGAACAACTGTGCCCTGAAGAAATACTCCCTTAAAATATTTTTATGGACTCAGGAAGTTCCGTTTTCCATGGCATATTGTAAGTTTGGTTATTGAATGAAAACAAGAAAATAAAACTTAAAAAAATGGTATGCCCATCACCTTTTAATTTTCACTTATTTAAGTAAAGACTCTCGCCAGTTTGAGTCATATGAGAAGTGTAATTGCTAACAGAAATTAAAATGGATTATACTATTTTGTTAGGCTTTATTAGCCAAGATTTTTCCCCCCTGTTTAATTAAAATGTGAGTCCTGCAATGACTAATTTATTTGTTTACAAATAAGAAATTAAAAGGAAAGGCACACAAATACAACCACGCAGCGCATTCTACATCACAGAGAAATCCAACTTTTTCTCATTGCTTCTCAGGGGAGAGAAATTGGGGTGTGAGCATGAAGTCAACGCAGCCTTCATTTATCTCTTGCCATCAAGTGCCACCTCTCCTGCCAAAGTCCTGAGGCCCCGGGAGCTTCCGAGGAGTCTTCCCAGCCACATGCTCCCTCTGCACCTAGCTTCCTGATGTCCACTGCCTCTGCCTCCAGGTGCTAGGCTCCTGGGGGGGGGGGGTCCCCCGCGGCCAGCGGGATGGCTCAGCCAATCCTGGGGGAACTGTTGTAGAGAAGCAGAGCAGCGGTGAGATGGTGATGGGCTAGGAGCCTGGGGAGGATGGCGCGGGCCGGTTCCTGCCCATTCCGGTGCTGAGAGCTAGAGTCTGAGGCCTATGACCAAGCAGCCAGTGGGTGAGCGACAGGGTCGAGGACGTTGGGGGTGCCTCCTTCCCTGAGCGAGCTCAGAGGTGGCCCTAGAGCAGGTGCTGGTGCGTGGGAGGCACAGATTGAACACTGGCAATGAATCAACCTGCAGAAGCACAATTGCCCAGCAAGCGTGAGGGTGGAGATGGGGCAGGGATGTGGTGCGGAGAGCGCTGTGCTTTGTGTGTGCTTTGGAATGAATGGAGTATCAGAGGAGGCATATTGGGGTTGACCACTCCTCAATTATGTCAACCTAATTTCATGAAAACTAAGACTTCTATAGACGTTTTATTGGAAGCATCTAAAATGGGGGGTGAGGTGGGGGGCGGAGGGGGCACTCAGTACTACGTCCCGTTTGGCAATTGTTATTTTCTTAAGCAGAAAGTTGCTTTGGGGGATGACTTAGTTTGCCATTGGGTCACCTGCTTCTTCTTCCCAGGCATCTCTTCATGGTGGTACACTGCTTGTGAGGAGAGGGACTGGCCTCAGCCACCACTCCTAGAACATACAATTCCTAACAACCATGCCTAAAACAAACACACCTACTGCCTGTATGTCCTAGCTCCTCTGCCCAGGGCTTATGACCCTTGCTCCCTCCCACCACTACTGCCAAGGAACTGACAACTAGAGATTAAATGCTGGGTGGAGGCAGATATAGCATATCTGAAATGTTTTCTTTTACATCTTGGCAATGCTGTGCAGGGGATTCCTAGTCTACACGGTAGGGCTCACCAGGAGTGGGGGGCATGGCTGAGAACTGTCCTCTACTGCAAAGGGAACGTTCAGGGTGCAATGCTAAACGCAGTGCCGGGCAGGCTGTGTTCTTGCTGCCCAGTGTCTCAGGGAGTGACCCCAAGGAAGGACCTGTGCCAATTTTTATCTACCCTGGTTTAGGAAAAGGTGCATATTTAGTTTTTGAAGGAGCACTGCCCAAGGCCTATTAAGGGAGAGATTGCCTGACCCTCTCTGAGAGTATCCTGTGGTAACGTGCCCAGTCCTTGCCCAGTCCTCTGGGTTAAGTCCCACCATCTCCCCTACTATCTCAAGGACTGCAAGTCTTACACACAGAGATGGTTTCTGGTTGGAACACCTAAAATTTGATCTATGACAGAGAGATACTGCTAGACTGCCTTATTCCAAAGCCATTGGGATTTTTGTTCTCTTTGCCACCTTCCTCAAGACCAGAGTGGTTTCCTACAGTCTACGGGGCATTACGTTTACTTGTTACACTTTTTTTTTAAAAAAAAGAAATGGAGCAAGGAGTGATGAAAGTCTAGATTCCTTCTCTTTCTACTCCTCAAAAATCAAAATTTGGCAGTCCAAATATTAAAAATTGACCTAGTTTGTTCTTACTTCCCAATGGTGACCTATAACTGAGCAGGATCCATCTCTTGTGCTGTTGGCAAGTGCTGGAACCCAAATATGCCCTGTAGCAGGCCCATCACTGTGATCTGTCGTGGACCTTCTAGCTGGAAGAGTTATGCTACCGTATTATCCCAACACTTATCCCCGTGTGGAGGACCCCCTTTTACTAAATGATTTATTACTCTTAGCAGAATTCCTTTGGCTGCAGATTTTATTTCTGAGTCACTCTGTTCAGCTCAATTGGTCGCCTTCAGTTACCGTGGCAACCAGCAGATGGGGTTCTTTGACAAGGGTCAGCGGGGAGGCTGCCTCAGTATAGACTGGAGAGGAGCTAAATAAAAAGCTTTCAGCATTAGCAGTTCTGTAGTGGACAGCTAGGAGTCGTTATCAAATTACTTGCATTAAAACCTAATTAAGATGTGTGCCAATAAGTGCGCAGTAGTGATTGAATCTGGTTACTTAGCTGCTGTAGGCACCCTCTGATTTCATCACAACTCTGTGACAAGTTTACTACCCTGAGATGGTCAAATATGAGAGAAACAGAGGCAGACCTCAATGCAGCACAGAACTTGAGATGCCATGAGCCCATCCAGGATGTTCCAGGAGGCTGGGGGTTAGTCTCTGCAACACTTGGGGGGACCTCAGCAGCATAGGATCTTCCAGGAAACACAACTCTGGCTGTAAAAAACAGAGGATAACAGTTATGCTAGACTCTATGCATTCTGATAGTTTCATGTTTTCTTTTAAGATTGTTGTTGTTGTTAAGTGCCGTTGAGTTGGTTCCGACTCATAGCAACCCTGTATAGGGTCTCCAAGGAATGGCTTGTGAATTTGAGCTGCCAACCTTGCAATTTAAACCGACCTTGTAGTCCAGTGTTTTATCCCATAGTGACACACCAGGACTCCCTAAGATTATGCCTGCTTTATTGGCAAGCAGTGTTTGTCACAATAAAAACAGATTAAAGGGGATTAAACAGACAAAGTGCAAGAGTCCTCTCTGGAGGAGTGAAAAGGATATTACTGGATCAATTGATAAAATTAGAATTCAGTAAGTTAAAGGTGTTATGTTGTTGTTACGTGCCCTCAAGTCGATTACAACATACAACAACCCTGTATAGGCTTTCCAAGGAGAAACTGGTGGGTTTGAACTGCTGACCCTGAGATTTGCAATCCAGTGCTGATCCTGCAGTACCACATCAGTGTTAAATTTACTGTAGTTGATAATGTGCTATTATATAAGAGAATAAACCCTTAGGAAATATACACTGAAGTATCTAGGGGCAAAGGACAATGACATATGTATGCAACTTACTATCAGATGGTTCAGAAAAAAAAAAAAATCTTACATATGGAGTCCTGGTGTATGGCATTGTTGCATAAGCACTGGACTACTAACCACAAGGTTGGTGGTTAAAACCCACCATGCACCCCTTGGAAACCCTATACAGTGTCACTATGAGTTGGAACCAACTCCACAGCACTTAACGACAACATATATATAGAGAGAGAGACAGAGAGAGAGTATGTGTGTTCTGTTGTGGTGCTGTGGGTTAATACACTGGATTGCAAGGTCAGTTTGAACCACAAAGGCAGAAGTTCAAACCAACCAGCCTTTCCTTGGAAACCCTGTATGGGGTCGCTAGGAGTTGGAACCAACTCGACTGCACTTGAACAATAGATATATATATTTTATATATATACGTCCTGGTGTGGCACAGTGAGTTAATGCGTCAGACTGCAAAGTTGTTTGAACTGCAAGATTGGCAGTTCAAGCTCACCAGCTGCTACTTGGAAACCCTATACAGGGTCACTATGGATCGGAATCGACTTGACAGCACTTAACAACAACAATAGATATTTTGTGTGTGTGTTGTGGTAAGTGCTGTCAGGTAGGTTCCAACTCCTAGCAACCCTGCACAGGGTTTTCAATATATCAGTATATAGCAGATGAGAGAAAGAATATGAAGAATGGGTCAAAATGATACTAGTAGGTGAGTTTGGAATGTGGACCTCTTTTGTACTCCTATTGCAATGTATTATAACTTTAAAATGTTTTCCAAACAAACAGTTTAAAAAGGAGGAGGTATTTTCTTTTTGGTTGGGGATGGGTAGAGTATAAGAATCAGTGTAGGCTTTATTTTCTAGCCGTTCTATATGGCCTTGTATCAGATTCTTGACCTGTCACGTCACCTTATGTCCCTGTTGTTTCATGCTATCAGGTTCCTCCAAGTCCCATCCTGCTCAAGTAGTGCTCAGAATGTAAGACGTTTACAAGGTAGCATGCAATAGATATTCTTATAAGAAAAAATGTGAACCTGTGCCTGTTTCTAATCCGAGCATTGTTTTAATCAGCTGGTCCATGAGAGAGCCTGGATGGCATTGCGTTGACCTCAAGGGGCTCTGGTGGCTGAATATGTTACCCTGGTCACTTGTCCATTTACTGAGTGTTCCTTGAGTATCACCCACTGCGATGCTGTAGGAGATCTCCAGCAATAAGAATTTCCCAAATTGGCCTTCTAATTTCTCAGTTTTACATTCTTCACACCCAACCCAATTTGTGGGCAGGCCAGTGCTATTAAAAGGTAGTTAGTTGTCCCCCATGGCCAGTCTTCAAACTGTTACTGCTCTTTGACAGATAAGAACAGAAATTGAGGGTGTTTAGAAACTTTTATAGCAATTAGACATTGCTACAGGATCAGCACTGGATTGCGAACCATAAGTTTAGCAGTTCAAACCCACCAGCTGCTCCTTGGAAACCCTATACAGGGTCGCTATGAGTCAGAATCAACTTGACGGCACTTAACAGCCACACAGCATTTTTATTGTATTCCATAAAAAATTCAGTCTGTAGCAGATTGGAGATTTAAAACACACAAAAATGAGTTCACTAAACTAGTATGGGAAGCACTGTCTAAGGATTTCCTCCTCCTCCACTACACCCCCAGCCCTCAGAAAGTCATCCTATGAGTTTCTCAGTGTTACCTTTCTCAAAGAACTTGCCAAGTCATTATTTTTCAATATGGGATAGAAGACTTTGCAGTCTTCTAAAAAATTATTTTGAAATGCTACAAAGAGTACTAGATTCAGAGTCAAGAGAAATGTGTTGCAGCCCTTGATTTGCTGTCGATGGGCTGTGTGACCTTAGACAAGTCACTTGTACTTTCTGGCTCTCAGTTCTGCAATATAGGCTTGGACTAAATGATGACAGGATTCTTTTAGAAAAAGAAACAGGAATCCCCCCTCCTCTCCCCACATCACAGCTCCTAAACAGCCTTTTGGTCCACCTCTCCAGGCAGCCAAGGTTAATTAGGACCTCAATAGAATGAAGAACTTAAAGGACAGTACAGGAGCAAATCCTATGGGGTAATTCTACTCTGTCCTACAGGATTGCTGTGAAATGGAATAGTCTCAATGGCATTCAACAGCATAGGAGCATAAATTCTCCTTATTGGAGGTATAAACTCTTGCCACAATTGGGTCCTCTACTGAAATCATTACTGAATATGGCAGATTTGGGGCAAGAAAATTTAAATGGCAAATCAGCCATGAAACAGTCCTCACTTTCTGCATGAGGGTAAGTGGCTAGATTGTGGTGCAGATTCTTAAGCACACTGCTCATTCCTGATGACTCTGTATGATTAGATTAATGAGATTTACAAAATTATGAGAAATGTAGCAGCAAAGCAGTAACTAAGTAACTAGAGTAATTGAGAAAAGTAGGTGCAATCCTTTAACTAACTGGCAACATTTGAAGATAGCAACATAGTAATATTTTGTAAAGTCATAGTATTATAGAAATTTGGATTTGCATGAGAACGTAGTCATCTTCCAGTGTGGTGGTGTTGTTAAGTGTCATCGAGTTGGTTATGACCCATAGCGACCCTGTATAGGGTTTCCAAGGAGCAACTGGTGAACTAAAACCACCAACTTTGCAGTTCAAACCGACTTTGCAGTCCAGCATCAGTAACCCACAGTGCCACACTAGTGTTGTTGTTGTTGTTAAGTGCCATCGAGTCAATTCTGACCCATAGCGAACCTGAACAGGGTTTCTGAGGCTGTAAATCTTTACGGGAGCAGAAAGCATCATCTTTCTCCCACGGAGCAGCTGGTAATTTCAAACTGCTGACCCTGAGGTTCGCAGCCCGATTCATAACCACTACGCTACCCACACTGCCACACTAGTGTAGGAGATGACAATTTTTTTTTTTTTTTTTTTTTTGGTAAAGGACTAGGTAATAACTATTTTAGGTTTTGCAGTGCATATGGTCTTTGTCACAACTACGCAACTGTGCCATTATAGCACAAAAGCAGCCCTTTGTTGTTGTTAAGTGCCGTTGAGTTGATTCTGACCCATAGCGACCCTGTATAGGGTTTCCAAGGAGAACTTGTGAGCTTGAACCGCCAACCTTGCAGTTCAAATGGCTTTGCAGTCTGGCGCATTAACCTACAGCGCCACACCAGGACTCCAAAGCAGTCATAGACATACATAAATGAATGTGTGTGTCTGTTCCAATAAAGTTTTATTTGTAGATGCTGAAATTGAGGGGTGCTGGTATGGCACTGTAGTTTAAGCATTGGACTGCTAACCAAAAGGTCTTTGGTTCACACCAACTACCACTCCTCAGAAACCCTATATAGGATCTCAACGGCACTTAACAACAACAAGCTGAAAGCTGAATTTCACAACTTTTCACATGTCACAAAATATTATTCTTTTGATTTTTTTCCAACCATTTAAAAATGTGAAACCATTTTTAACTATCAGATTATACAAAAGTAAGTGGTGGGCCAGATTTGACCTGTGTGTTTAAATTTGCCAACACTTGTTCTAATTTATCCTCTCCTTTTACTTCTGAAGAAACTGAGATTCAGAGCAATCAGATGTTTGCTTACAATGTCCCAACTGATGCTAACACATTTTAGGAGCTGACTAGTATAGGTTTCATTTAGACGGTTTCTGTTTTAGGAGTCAAAATTGGAGTGAAGCAAAAATTACTCTTCAAAAGAACTCATTTTATATGTGTGATTGATCCTGTGGCTTATAATACTCTAGATGATGCATGTGAACATTCATCAGTACCACTCAGAGGGCCAGTAGTGCTGGGCCCCACTCCCAGATTCTGATTCAGAAGGTCCTCTGTTTCATAAATGAAGAACCTGAGATTGAGACAGAGATCAAGCCGCTTTCCTATATCTGATAGACTAGCTCGTGAGGATTGTGAACCTGTTTCCAAGGCCAGCACCCCTGAAGTTATTCTAAGATTCTTTTAATCAAATGGTGAATTCCATTGTTGTAAAATTATTTCATATATTTGTGGTGTTTTTTCAGGAACAAAGAACATGTACTATAGGTAAAATTGTGGGTCTTATGAGGGGGCTTAGAAAAGTTCATGGAAACACTCCATTATCTTTCAATCCCATTTTTCCACAAGCTATTTGAAGTTCCACCTTGTATTTATTATAAATATTGTCTGCTAGTCAATTGTTCACTCATTCAGACATTGACTGAGCACACAGCCTAAATGTCAGGCACCTTGCTAAGTGGTGGAGAGAGGGAGCTAAGCAAGATCCCCTTCCTGCCCTTGAGCAATCCTTAGATGGGTCAAGGAGGCTGGAAAGTATTGGCTGTGACCAACAGAGAAGCATGCTCTGGTAGAAGTATGCTTAAAGCTGAATGGAAGCATGGAACAATAGGCTCCTCTCCTGATTGCCTGGGGGCAATCAGACTGTCTTTTAGGACCAACCCAGAGGATTCAACCATCAGGGCCAGGAGAGGTAGAGGGCATTTCAGCAGAGGACAAAGCACCAGTGTGGTGGAAGGAAGTGGAGAGGCCTGGGATGACTGGAATACAGGTAGGGGAGGGAGGTGTTTAGACAGAGGCCACATAGCAAAGGTCCTTGTCACCACTGCAAAGGAGCCTGGGCTTATGCTTAGAGCTTTTGTTGTTGTTGTTGTTGTTAAGTGCTGTCAAATCAGCCCCAACTCATAGTGACACTATATAGGGTTTCCAAGGAGTGGCCGGTGATCTTGAACTCCCAACCTTGTAGTTCAAACTGACCTTGCAGTCCAGTGCATTAGAGCTTTAGGTAGCCATTAAACAAAGAAACCACAAGAGTGTTGTTTTGGAAATATCCTTCTATCTAACTATTGTGAGCAGTATAGATTTGAAGAGGGCAAGAGGAAGCAGGAAAAGCTTTTCAGAAGTTGGGTGAGGAATGCTAACAGCCTGACTCCAGGGTGACAAGGTGGAAGGGGACTGGAGACAGGTTTAGATGCTTACTGATCTGCTGAACTAGATGACTAGGTTTGGATGGTAAGGCAAAGGGAGAAGGCAAGGAGGACTTGGGACACCAGATGATTAGGGCTGAGCCACCAGTGTGAAAGGGAAACAGAAAGAGGAGCTTTGAGAGATGAGTCCGGGGTATACATCTGGAGTTTGAGGTGGTTTTAAAGTGCCAGTGAGACATCCAACTAGCTAGGTCTCGCAGAGGAGACACCTGAGGCAAAGGTCCAGTTTTGAGAACTTCAGCCTCTCTGTAGTATTTGGAGCATTGTTGTTATGTGCCGTGGAGTCGGTTCCGACTAATAGCGACCCTGTCCAGGGTTTCCGAAGCTGTAAATCTTTACGGGAGTAGAAAGCCTCATCTTTCTCCCGCGGAACAGCTGGTAGTTTCGAACTGCTGACCTTGCAGTACACAGTCCAATTCGTAACCACTACGCTACAAGAGCTCCTTATTTGGAGCATTAGTATACATAAAACAACTCCCAGGCTAAGTGGAAGACTCAGACCTGGAACACACCAGCATTTGAAGTTCTAATGGAGGAAGAAGAAATGCTTGAAAAGATATTAAAGATGTAAAAGAATGAGGAATGGAAGAGAGTTGTAGCTCATTAATCAAAGGGCAGTGATGAGTAGTGAAGTTGGCCACTGGTATGTCATTGGTGGTCTCAGTAATCCAGACTATACCATTGTTCTTTGTGTGAGCTTGAATAAGTGACTTACTTCTTGCTGCCTTGCTTTTCTTAGTGTTGCTAAGAGGATGAAATTAGTTAATGAATGTCCAATACTTACTATAGTACTCCCTGGAACCTAGTTAGAAGATATGACTACAAGAGTCTTCTGATATCCATTTTTGCCATTTCTTTCTTTCCTGTCTTTTTAATACCTTTGGCTTTCTTCATGCATGATGTTCTTGATGTCAATCTACAACTCCTGTGGTCATTAGTGTCTAATTAGTGCCTAATGCATCAAATCTGTTCTTGAGATGTTCTCTAAATTCAGGTGGGATACACTCAAGATCATATCTTGGATCTTGTGGACTTGTTTTAATTTTCTTCAGTTTCAGCCAGAATTTGTATGTGAGCAGTTGATGGTCTGTTCTACAGTCAGCCTTGTTAGAACTGAAGATATCAAGCTTCTCCATTGTCTCTTCTCACAGATATAGTCTATTTGATTCCTGTGTATTCCATCTGGTGAGATCCACATGTATAGTCACCATTTATATTGTTTTTCAACAGCATAAGGTGTTTGTAATGAAGAAGACATTGGTCTTGCAAAATTCTACTATGTGATCTCCAGTTATCATTTCTATCACCAAGGCCATATTTTCCAACTACCTTATTTCTCTTTGTTTTCAACTTTTGCAGTCTAATCACCAGTAATTAATTATCAATGCCTCTTAATTACATGTTTGATCAACTGTAGACTGAAGAAGTCAGTAAAATTCTTCCAACTCTAACAGAAGTTGGTAGTTTCATCATCATTGACTTCAGTGGTTGGTGCATAAATTAGAATAATAGTCATATTAACTGGCCTTCCTTGTGGGCATATGGGGCTTAACCTATCACAGCATTGAACTTCTAGATGGATCTTGAAATTCTCTTTTTGATGATGAATACGACACCATTCCTCTTCAATTTGTCATTCCTGGCATAGCAAATCATCTAATTGTTCGACTCAAAAAGATCTGTACCAGTCCATTTCAGCTCACTAATGCTTAATTAATTGATCTTTATGCATCCCATTTCTTTTCTCTTCTTTATTTTATTTTATTTAAGTTTCTATTGTGGGTTGAGTGAAAGTTTACAGGGCAGATCATCAGTTTCACATTCAACAAATCATATACCTTGTTTCATTACAATGATTATAAGCCCCACCATGTACCATCAGTTAACAGTATTTCTCTCTATCCACTTTAGCTCTTTTTTTAAAACAAACAAACACAAAACACTCAGGCATATATAATAATTTACACTACCAAAAGGCACATTCTGCAAGTCTGCCTCCTGGCCACTATCTCTTAGTCCCTCTCTTCCCATGAATCTAGAGTCCTCAGCTGCTCTCCCTCTCCATGTCTCTATCCCTGCCTCCATCTCTGGTGTTGCTGCTTCTCTGGATAAAGTCCCGCATTCTGCTTATGCTCTTCTCCCTTGCTAGTCCTAGGGTCCTTTGTTTCTGGATTGTAAGATTAACTGCTCCCCCATTTTTGTTACCCATTTTGTTTTTGATGACTTCCAACTTTCCTAAAATCATGTTTCATATACTCCACATTCTGATTATTAATGGGTATTTGCAGCTGTTTCTTCTCATTTTAAGTTGTGCCCTATTAGCAAATGAAGGTCCTGAAAGCTTTGTTAGATTCACATCATTCAGGTCAACTTTACTTTGAGGAGGCAGCTCTTCCTCAGTTGTATTTTGAGTGCCTTTCAATCTGAGAGATGCAGCTTCTGGCACAATATCAGACAGTGTTCCACTGCTTTTCATAAGATTTTCAGTGGCTAAACTTTCAGAAGTGGTATGTCTCCTTCTTCCTAGAAGAGAAGCTAAACATACTGAAAGAAATGATGAAGTAAAAGAACTGAATAGAAATTTTCAAAGGGCAGCTTGAGAAGATACAGTGAAGTATTACAATGAAATGTGTGAAGACCTGGAGTCAGAAAACTTAAAGAGAGCACACAGCTTCCCACAGCTGAAAGAACTGTAGAAAAAAGTCAAGCCTTGAATTGCTAACCACAAGGTCAACTGTTCAATGCACCAGCCGCTCCACAAAAGAAAGTCGGGGCTATCTGCTCCTGTAAAGGTTTACAAGCTCAGAAACCCACTACAGGGTGTCTATGAGTCAGAACTAACTTGACAGCACTAACATCAACAACAAATGGGAAAAATATTGAATGATGCATAAAGCATCAAAAGAAGATGGAAGGAATACACGGAGTCACAGTATCAAAAAGAACTGGTCAATTTTCAACTATTTCATGAGGTAGCATATGATCAAGAGCCAATGGTCCCCTGCCAAGACTAAGACTCAATGGGAATACACGAACAGACACATGTTCTCACTGGTGACCACGTTGGTCACCGATAAGGGGAAGTGAGGGAAAAACAGCAATAAAGCTGCGAGCTAAGTCCAACCACATTCAATAGACTCCTGTGAAC
>NW_006408679.1:7277-7854 GCF_000296735.1 Chrysochloris asiatica | reverse complement strand
AAACAAACCCAATTGTACTGAAAGAAGATGTTCAAGGTTCACTGAAAGCATTGGCAAAGAACAAGGCTCTGGGAATTGATGGAATACAAATTGAAATCTTTCAACAAAATGATGCAACTTGGCACTCACTTGTTTGTTCCAAGAAATTTGGAAGACACCTATCTGGCCAACAGAATGGAATAGATGCATATTTGTGCCCATTCCAAAGAAAGATGACCAATGGAATGAGGAAATAGTTTAACATTATCATTAATGTCACATGCAAGTAAAACTTCATTGAAGATCATCCAAAATCATTTGCAAGTGGTAAATCAACAGAGAGTTATCAGAAATTCAAGCCAGATTCAGAAAAGGACATGGAACAAGGGATATCATTGCTGACATAAGATAAATCTTGGCTGAAAGCAGAGAATACCAGAGGTGTTTCTTTGAGCTCTATTGGCTATGTAAAGGCATTCGACTGTCAATTATAGAAAACTTTGGACAACATAGCAAAGAATGGGATTCCAGAACACTTAACTGTGCACATGAGAAGCCTGTACATAGACCAAGAGTCAGTTATTTGAACAGAACAGGG
>NW_006408679.1:0-5527 GCF_000296735.1 Chrysochloris asiatica | reverse complement strand
TACAGTGACTGTGTATTCCTTCCATCTTCTCTTGATGCTTTCTGAATCATTCAATAATTTGCCCAATAATTTGGATCCTAGAGGACTTAAAATGCTTTCCGATGAAGATTGAAGACTATAGCCCTCAATCTGGATTGGACCTCAATGTAAAGATAACAAAAATCCTCATAACTGGATCAATAAATAACATCAATATAAATGGAGAAAAGATTGAAGTGGCAAAGATTTCATTTTTCTTGGATCTGCAATCAATTCTGATGTAAGCCAACAGTTAAGAAATCAAATGACATATTGTAATTAGGCAAATCTGTTACAAAAGACCTCTTTAAAGGGTTAAGGAGCAAGATGCCAGTTTGAAGACAAAGGTAAGCCTGACCCAAGTCATGATATTTTCAATTGCCTCATAAGCATATGAAAGTTGGACAATGAATAAGTAAGTCCTGAGAGCAATGAAAGCATTTAAATTATGATGTTGGTGAAGAATATTTAAAGGACCATGGACTGTCAGAAGAATGAACAAATCTGTTTTGGAAGAAGTATAGCAGGATTGCTCCTTAGAATGGAGGATGGCGAGATTTTGTCTCTCATACATTGAACATGTTGTCAGGCGGGACCAGTCCCTCGAGAAAGACATCATGTGTGGTAAAGTGGAGGGTCAATGAAAAAGTGGAAGACCCCAATGAAATTGATTGACTTAATGGATGCAACAATAGGCTAAAACAACAACAGTTGTAAGGATAGCTGAGGGTTTCATTCTATGGTGCATAGGATCACTGTGAGTATGAACTGACTCCATAGAACCTAACAACAACCACCAAGAAATTGAGAAACAAATGTATCATTCCCATGAAAATATTTGCACCTTTTAAATCCATGTATTGGTTGAAAACTGTCTTCCTTTCCATAAGGAGTCACCTTCTTTTAGGGAAATTATAGGCCTGAGTATTTTTAAAGACTTAGTTCTACGATGGGGAAAGAAAACTTTGCTGAAGCCAGGATAACCATAGGAAAGGATTCTAGTATGAAAACTTTTCAGAACAAAAGACATTTCATCACTTAAAAATAGAAAGAAAAAAAAAAGGGAAAGACCCCCATCTCCAGCTCCCAGGTGAAATGACTGAGTGAAAAGAAAATCTCTAATTAAGAAAACGTGTGTATGAGGGTGGTGGGCTTCTGGGCAGAGCACGGGGTCAGGCTGGAGAAGTTCATGGTGCCGTGACTCAGCCCATGGTGCTGGTGCTGGTTCAGAAGTGCTCATTTGGTTATGTTACCTCAGAACTTATTTACACACTGCATATATTTGGTATGTATCACATACAACATAATAAAAAAATTCAAATATATGTACTCACTTGCTTTCACAGTATTCATAGCAAATAAGTGTCTGCAGCAGAGGACCAGAGCTGGCAGCCTGCACTGCTGTTTTGCATAAGATATTTTCCCCAGCCCACTGAGATCTACAAAGTTGTTTTGTATTTCAGCACTTGCTCTATCTTATCTTGAAATCTTGCTTATTTTAAAAAAATGAAACCAAAAAACACTGTACTGGTTCTCATCACGCTTGTGGGGTGTGGCTGAGAATTCACTGTTGGACCAGTGGTCAGCTGCTCAGGCCCACATAGAGTCCTGCGCATGTGCTGCACCTGTGGTCACCACAACCCCTTTCACTCTGGGAGATCCCCAGACACGTTTGCCCAGGAGACCTGGTGCAGCCTCTCTGCAAGGCTGGTTGCTGCTGCTCCTCCCTGGAGATTCCCTAGTTCTGCCTTAGGAGTGGCAGCTGTGCACCTGAAGATCTTAAGGAAATGAGTCCTTGGTCCTGAGTTAGGAAGCACCACCAGCTCCTCTGGTACTGGCCGGCCTGCAATGCCTCTGAGAACAGGGTGAGTACAAGGTGCTTCATGGCAGAAGGCAGAGCTTCCACCCCTTCAGGGCCTGGCCTGGCCACATGTATTCTGGGGCTCTCAGATAAACCTAGGCCTTGGGGAAGAAGGGTCCAGATTAGAGTTTGAGCTCTGAAGAGGATGTTTTGTGTTTCAGCACTTGCTCTATCTTATCTTGAAGTCTTGCTTATTTTAATTCCTCCTTGCTTGTTGGAAGCCTAGGGTGGAGGGCTGTGGCCACTCCAGATTTAAAACGAAATTCAATGGCCCTGCTGACAGAAGTCCACTTTCTCCATCTAGCACTTTATACCTGTAGACAAATAGCTTAAAACAAAAGAGACCTAAACAAACTAAGAATTTGCAGCCTGTCAAAATGACAATTATGGATAGTCTCAAGAGAACTTCTGGCAAGATGGCAGACTAGGCAGATGCATTATGTGGATCCTCATGGCAAAGATATGAGAGACCAAATGAAACAGACAGATAAAAATCCCAGAAGCCTGAACCTCAGAGGAAAGGTCAGAGAAGTGGATTGAGTGCCTGCTGGGAGGAGAAGCTGAGTAGGGACAGTGAGAGAGGGAGACTGGTGGACATGAACTTTGTAGCGGCTTTGGTGACAGAAGGTGGCCTGGCAGAGCAGATTCTCACAGGTGGCAGGAAAGGTGCGATTTCTTCTTTTTCCCCTCACTTCCCTGGTGACCAGAGGTGAGGCCAGCTCCCACCCTCATCCACACTCAACCCTGACCTTTCTCTCCAGGAGTCAGAGTCCTTGCAGGTGAACTACAATAGTGTGAGTTGGGGGTTAGCTGTGCTCTTTGAATGTCTGTATCCAGGCAGGCTCAGCTCCAGACTTATATAAGAACCCAAAGAGCCACTAAACCAGCATTTAGTCTAGCAGAAACCCCCATAACCAGCCACCCTGGCCCCAGCTGCCCTGACTACAGACATTGAATCCAGCTCCATCAAGACCCTCCATGAACTACTTCCAGGTTAAGTTCCCTGATCATAGGTAACATCTAGGCCCATAGGAACTTCATCTAGGGCCAGGAACTCTGCTGTCACATGCCTCCTGCACCCACCTTGTGAACTCCTTGGCTGACAGGAGCCCCCCAGAGTTTTCTTATTTCTTGGTCCAACAGCTGCACTGTTTTTGGTTTTGATTTATTACTTTCATTTTTCTTTGGTTTTGTTTGTTTATTCTTTCTTCTTCTCTTTCCATTCCCTTGAATTTTATTCTATCTCGGCTTTGGTTTTTCCTTCTTTTCTTCTGTTTCTCATTTTCCCTCTTCTTTTTTTCCCTTTTAATCTGTTTTACTGCTCTCTACTCTCTTTTCATCTTTCCTCTCCCTGGTTTTTCTAAGTGTTTTTGTTTTTAATTTCAAATTCCTTCCTTTTATTTTCTCTCTTGTTTTTCTCTTCTATAACTCCATCTTCTTGTCCCCCTTTTCTCTTTTAGTTATTCTTTTTTTTCCTGGTTGCTGCATGCTTTAATCTCACTTTTCTCCTTTATTATTTTTGCTTTTCATTATTGATTGCTTGTTTGTTTATTCTGTTTTGTTTTCTTGTGTGTGTTTGGGGGCAGTGGTGCTGTTTTCTCCTCTTTTCCACCCGACAGGAGACAGCAGCTGTGCTCATACAGCTCAACCACAACCATACCCTCTGCAGCTCCACCCACTGGGCATGAGCCAATAACAGCTCCCATACTACATGATCAACACACCTAACACCAGTCAAATCAACAGTAAACTGAGGTGCAGGAATGGCAAAAGGTAGATGGGGCACATGCCTCCATTCTCTAGCTCCACCCACAGGTGAGAGCCTAAAATTGTACCAGCATACAATCATCAATTAAATACAACACCACAACGATGTCCTAGAGACAACAGATAATTTTAGCTGGCATGTAAAAACAAGAGAATGACTCAAATGACTTAGATGCAGACCCAGAAAAATTTCTGTGAAAGAAAAGGTAATGGAACTAACTGAAAAAGAATTCAAAAGGATGACATTTAGGTACCTTCAAAAATTGACAGATTGAGGAAGGCAAGAAGGACACAGATTAAAAAATTTGGAAGAATTCAGGAAACTACAAGAACAAGCAGACAAAATCAATGCAAATTTTGAAACAATACAAATTAGAATGCAATTAGAAATCCAGAAGATTAATACTAAGATTTTGAGAAATTGACAATGCATTGAAAGGGCAAAGGAGTAGATTTGAAGCAATGGAAGCCCCAATAGTGAACTTGAAGATAAATCTCTCAATACTAGAAGAACAATAAGAAAGCAAAGAAAAGAAAAAAACAAAACTAAAGCTTAAGAGTTATGTGGGAAACCATGAAGAGGAATAAATTCTTCATGTAATCCAATTTCTTGGATTATTTGTTCAACATGTAGATTAAATAAATGCGGTGAAAGGATTCAACCCTGGTGAACACCTTTCCTGATTTAAACCACTCAATATCCCCTTGTTCTGGTCAAATCACTGCCTCTTTATCTGTATGCAGATTTCTCATGAGCCCAATTAAGTGTTCTGGAATTCCCAGTCTTCCTAGTGTTATCCACAGCTTGCTATGGTCCACACAATGGAATGTCTTTGCATAGTCAGTAAAGCACAGGTAAATATCTTTCTGGTATTATCTGGGATTTGTGTGACCAGTAAAAAAGTTAAACACTTGTCACAGTACCTAGCACATTGTAAAGGTCAATAGGTGTTATTATTATTTTCACATGAGCTAGCTCCGAAACAGACCCCTCCTGGAGCTTCTGCCTGCTGTATTGACCAGTTGCCTTTCAGTCTTCAGAGGATCCTGTTGAATTCAGCACCTAGTTGTTTCTAAGTTTGCCTTTCATCAATTCACTAGGAAAGCGCTGAGGGCAGGGACTATTAGTCATTCTTGATGTATGGTCAGTATTGGGAGGTGTTTAATAAAGACAGGTTAATTTGCTGAATTCCATGATTTAGCTAACTGCTAACAATGGCTCTGTAGGACTGCTAACCACAAGGTTCAAGACCACTAGCAACTCTTCGAGAGAAAGATGAGCCTTTCTGCTCCCACCTCAGAAACCCTATACAGGATCACTAGGATTAACAACTGATTTGTGGACATTTAACAGCAACAACAACAATGGCTAGAACACAGGTTACTGCCTGGATCTGAATCCAAGCTTTACCACTTACTTGCTTTGTGACTTTGTGCAAGTAAATTTAGCCTCAGTTCTCTCTTCTATAAAATGGGGTGGTAATACTAGCATCTACCTGATGGGATTGTAGAGAATCTTTATTAGATATGCAGTGTAATGTCATCAGCCCAGGCCTCGGTACGTGTTAGAAGGGGAGGCAGTTGTAGGACCCCAAGGAATCTCTTCCAATTAAAGGTAATTAAATGTTCAGTAACACAAGATGGGCTGGACTGTGCAGTGTTTGGGGAGGGCTTTTCCAAAAATAGCTTTCCACTTAAAATATTACTTTTTTATTTTTAAATGTCTTAATTTATTTACTTATTCATTTTAAAATTTAAGGTTTTATTGTGGATTGAGTGAAAGATTACAGGGCATATCATCAGTTTTACATTCAACAAATCATATACCTTGTTTCATTACATTGATTATAATCCCCTCCATGTACCATCAGTTAACAGTAT
>NW_006408678.1:8027498-8028372 GCF_000296735.1 Chrysochloris asiatica | reverse complement strand
TTGTTTCATGAGGTAGCATATGATCAAGAGCTAATGATACTGAAGGAAGAAGTCCAAGGTGCACTGAAGGAATTGGCAAAGAACAAGTCACCCAGAATTGGTGGAATAAAAATTGAAATCTTTAAAGAAAGTGAGGCAGCACTGGAGGCACTCACTCATCTCTGCCAAGAAATTTGGAAGACACTATGTGACCTACTGATTAGAAGAGCTCTGTATTGTACCCATTCCAAGGAGAGGTAGCCCAATGGAATGCAAAAATCATTGGACAATATCCTTGATATCCCACGTGAGTAAAGTTTTGCTAAAGTTAATACAGAAATGGCGGTATGCATACATTGACAGGGAACTTCCAGTGGTTCAAGCCGCATTCAGAACAGGATGTGGAATGATTGATATCATTGCTGTTGTCCGATGGATCTTGGCTGAAAGCAGAGAATACCAGAAAGATGTTTACCTGTGCTTTATTGACTACTCAAAGGCTTTTGACTGTGTGGCTCATGACAAGTTATGGACAACATTGTGAAATATGAGTATTCCTGAACACTGAATTGTGAAAGAATCTGTTCATGGACCAAGAGGCAGGTGTTAGAACAGAACATAGAACACTGAATGATTTAAAATTAAGAAAAGTGTGCCACAGAACTGTATTATTTCACAATATTTATTCATCCTGTATGCTAAGCAAATAATCCGAGAATCTGGGTTATATAAAGAAAAATGTGGTATCAGGATTGGAGGAAAACTGATATACAACCTGCGATATGAAGTTGATACAATCTTGCTTGCTGAAAGTGAAGAGGACTTAAATACTTACTAATAAAGATCAAATACCACGGCCTTCATCTCAATGTAAAGAAAACAAAAATCCTCACCA
>NW_006408678.1:8025724-8026944 GCF_000296735.1 Chrysochloris asiatica | reverse complement strand
AAGAAAAGAAATAATAAAGATTAGAGCAGAAATAAATGAGATAGACAACAGAAAAACTATAGAAAGAATCAACAGGACAAGAAGCTGGTTCTTTGAAAGGGTTTAACAAAATTGACAGACCACTGGCACACCAAACGAAAGAAAAGAGGGAGAAGACACAAATAACACGCATTAGAAACCACACGGGCAATGTCACAATGGAACCAAAGGAAATCAAAATAAATAATAACAGAATACTATTAAAAGTTGTACTCCAATATATTTGAAAACTTAGAAGAGATGGATACATTTTTAGAAAAAGCACAAGCTACCTAAACTTACAAAGAGTGAAGTAGAAAACTCAGAAGACCCATAACAAAAGAAGAAATTGATCAGATCATCAAAAATCTTCCAACCAAAAGAAGTCCAGGCCCAGATGGCTTCACTGGTGAGTTCTATCAAACATTCAGAGAAGAGCTGTCACCAATTCTACTCAAATTATTCCAGAACATAGAGGACGATGGAAAACATTCTTATACTTTTTATGAAGCAAGCATAACCCTCATACCAAAACCAGCAAAGGACATCACTAAGAAAAAAAATTATAGGCCAGTATCCCTCATGAACATACATGCAAGAATTCTCAACAAAATCCTATCCAACAGAATCCAGCAGCACATCAAAAAGATAATACATCGTGATTAAGTGGGATTCATATCAGGGGTGCAAGTATGGTTCAACATTAAAAAATGATCAATGTAATACACCATATAAATAAGAAAAAGGAAAAGAACCACATGATCATATCGACTTATGCAGAAAAGGCATTTGACAAAATTCAACATCCATTCTTGATAAAAACACTTAACAAAATAGGAATTGAAGGGAAATTCCTCAACATAATTAAGAGCATATATACAAAACCAACAGGTTACTTTACTCTCCATGGAGAGAAACTGAAAGCCTTCCCTCTGCGAACAGGAACCAGACAAGGATGTCCTTTGTCACCACTCTTATTCAATAAAGTGCTGGAAGGCTTAGCAAGAGCTATATGGCAAGACAGGGAAATTAAAGGCATCCAAATTGGCAAATAGGAAGGAAAACTCTCTCTATTTGCAGATGATATGATCCTATACATAGAATCCCAAAAACTCAGTAAAAAAAGCTACTAGACCTCATTGGAAGATTCAGCAAAGTGGCAGGATATAAGATCAACATACAAAAATCAGTTGGATTCCTCT
>NW_006408678.1:8020936-8024014 GCF_000296735.1 Chrysochloris asiatica | reverse complement strand
AGTGAGAAATTGTTATCATAACTAATTGCGACTGTCACAACTGTAAAGGTAAAAGTTTTGTAACAAAAACATGGGAGTAGTTAATCTTACATTCCAGAAACAGAGGACCCTAGGACCATCAAGAGAGAAGAGCACAAGCAGAATGCAGGACCCTATCCAGAGAAGCAGCAAGACCAGAGACAGAGGCAGAGATGAGGACATGGAGAGAGGGAGCAGCTGAGGACTCGGACTCATGGAAAGAGAGGCATTGGGTGCTGGCAGCCAGGAGGCAGGCTTGCACAATGTGCCCTTTGGTTGTTTAAATTATTATATACTCCTTACTGTTTCTGTGTACATTCTTCTCCCCCCACTACCTCTTCCCCCCACCCCCCGCAAAAAATCAACGCAGAGGGAATAAAAGCAAATACTGTTGAATGATGACTCATGGAGGAGGTTGTAATCATTGCAATGAAACAATGATGTAAAGCTTATCAATGTTATCCCATGTAAACTATCACTCAGTTCACAATAAAAACTTAATAAAGAAATAAAATAATGGGGAAAAATGATATCACATGATCTCACATACTCCATGTTCCAACCATTGGACTACATTCTGAGTAGAAAAAACCCGAGCTTTCCTACCTTGTGCCTTTGTGTTCATGCTGCTTCCTCCACTAATATTGCTCATTGATATAACTCGGTGATAAACACTGTGCTAGACAGTAGGATGCAAAAATGAGTAATCTATTTTATAGAGATTCTAAGCTCTTTGGAGGAAGAAGAGGCATGGGCTTTGGGGTTGGGTAAGACTGAGATTTGAGTTTAAATTCTTTCCCTAATTTACGAAGTTCTTAACCTGTGAAAGAATTTGTCTTAAAAAATGAGAATAGTAACATCTATCATGGATGGCTTTCCATGAGATTTAAATTTTTAAGAGTCTTGACCAGTGCAGATAAGAAAGACTCCATGCTTATATATCATTCATAGTTTCTCAAAACTGAAGATACTGAAGACACTCAAGTGCTGCCTTGAACCTTCCCATATGATGAGGTTCTATAGACAGTGGTAGCGAAATTGCCACTTTCCTCTACTTCTGTTCTCCTAATTTGGTATTTTATGGAATAACTGAAGCAAAGCTCACAGTTATACTTCTCAAGCCTTTGCCTTAGGAACTTTCTACTCTCCCACATCATCACATTTCTGTTTCTGTTTCAGGCACTAGTGTTAATGCGCTGGTGGACAGCTTGAGAAACTGACTCACTCACTGACAGAGGCAGATAGGTATGTTAGCATCCCCAATAGACAAAAAAAAAGAAAAAAAAAAAACTCCCCATGTAACCTATATGTCAACAATGTTTAAAACAGACTTATTTGTGGAGGGGCAGTGCCCAACTGACACTTTCTTCTTCAGTGGGAAAGGGAAAATTTTACTGTTTGCCATACTACATGATGCACTAAATCAGCTAGCACCATTTTTATTTTAATCTACTCCAGTGAGATTTGGGTATCCTTTACAGATTGGCTTACTGGACTCCTAATTCCCCTACATATATAGGAAAATACCTTAGAAAAACAATTGGGTCGTTTATACAGTGTGTGAAGATGTCCAATAGTCTCAGTCACAACTCCAAGAGCAGTCGATACTAAGACATACTATACTGGACAGATAGGAAACAGTAGCTGGGAAACCCCAGAAGTTATGAATGCTCTGAGCCAAATGAAAAGGCACAACATAAAGCTGACTTGAACCTATGCATTTATTCAATAGAATTTGGAAAAGAGGGAGAAATGAGTTAAGAAGCCCCCACCCAAAAGGATGTTACTGGTCTCTGTTCAACTCCAGATTAGAAATTATTTTATTTAGATGTATGCCTCAACTAAGGCTCTCTGGTGGTATAATTGTTGAAGCACTCAGCTACTAACTGAAATGTTAGTGGTTCGATCCCACCAAAAGCTCCTAAGGAGAAAATGGCAGTTTGCTGCCATAAATACTTACAACCTTGGAAATGTTATAGGGCACTTCTAGTCTATGCTATAGGATCATGATGACTCAGAATCAATTGGACAGCAAAGGGCTTTACGCCTGCATGAGGATTGTAGTCAACATTTGTGGGGATCTGGCTGTGTGGCATCCATTTCCCCTTCTATTTGTAACAGCATTCCTATTTAATTTTAGACAACTTTCTCATCCCAATTATACAGTTTGATAAGACAATAAATTAACATATCCTTCCCTGGTCACACACACACACACAAAAAAAGAGAAATAACCCATGAACTGTCAATTATATCATTTCTAAAATGTTAATTTAAACAGAAATGGCTTAAGAATAGAAAGGAAAATCCCAGAACTGGAGCCCTGAAAAGACTATTGGGAAGATATTGCCATTTGGACATCTAGTATTGCTCTGAGCCCACTCTCTAACCATGCCTTACTTCTGTGAAATACCCAAAAACCTTCCTATATGTTCTTTGCAGCTACCTTAGCTAGAGTTTGTTTCTATTGCTGGCAACATAAGCACTCTTGATATAAAGTTGAAGCCATTTGCCTACCTTTGCACCTTGCCTTTCTATTTGAAATACATAAATATTCAAAGGTGGCTTGAGAAAACAAAGTAAAGAATTATAACACAAGGTGAAAAGACCTGGAGTTAGAAAACCAAAAGGGAAGAAGAGGTTTAGCATTTCTCAAGCTGAAAAAAAGAAAACTTTCAAGCCTCGAGTTGAAATATTGAAAGATTGTATAAGAAAAATATTGAATACACAGGAATCATGAAGAGGCTCTAGAAGGCACACATAGTCAATGTACCAAAAAGAACTTGTTGATGTTAATGTCCAACCATTTCTTCATATGATGAAGAACCAATCCAAGCTATACTGTAGACATTAGCAAAAAAAAACAGGTTCCAGGAAATGACAGAATACCAATGAAGATATTTTAGCAGATGAATGCAATGTTCGAAGTGCTTACTCATCTATACAGAGAAGTGGTGAGGAAAAATACCTAGACTTCAGCTAGAGGAGATCCATGTTTACATTCCAAAGAAAGGTAAACCAACAGAAAATGAAAATCATCGAACAGTATCATTAATACTA
>NW_006408678.1:8018796-8020441 GCF_000296735.1 Chrysochloris asiatica | reverse complement strand
ATTGTGATCATGTGGAAATTGTACATAGACCAAGAGGCAGTCAAAAAGAACAATGACATATTGTGTGGCTTTAAATTAGGAAAAGTGTTTATCAGGGTTGTATCCTTGCAAAAAGTGTATTTAATATGTACACTGAGGAGACAAACATAGAAACTGGACAATATGAAGAAGAACAAAGCACTAGGATTGGAAGAAAGCTCACTAACAGCCTGTGCAGATAACACAATCTTGCTTGCTCAAAGCAAAGGTTTAAAGTACTTTTTGATAAAGATAAAAAAATACAGCCTTATGTATAGATTATGCCACAACATAAAGTAAACAAAAATCCTCACAACTGGATCAATGAGCAACCATGTGATAACTGGAAAAACAGTGAAGTTGTCAGGGATTTCATTTTACTTGTATCCACAATCAACACTCATGTAAGAAGCAGCTAAGACATTAGCAACACATTGTACTGAGCAAATCTGCAGTATATGATTTCTTTAAAGTGTTAAAAAGCAGATATCTCCTTGAATATTAAGGTGTACCTGTCCCAAGCTATAGTATTTTCAATAGCCTCATATTCATGTAATAGCTGGACAATGAATAAGGAAACCTAAGAATCCTGGTATGGTGCTGTGGTTAATGCGCTGGACTGCAAAGTCAGTTTGAAAAACTCACCAGCTGCTCCTTGGAAACCCTCTACAGGGTTGGCTGGGGTCAGAACCAACTCAACAGCACTAACAGCAACAAACAGCAAGAAGACTGATGCCTCTGAAATAGGGTGTTGGTAAAGACTATTCAAAGTACCATGGACTGCCAGAAGAACAAACAAATCTGCCTTGGAAGAAGTCCAGCCAAAATGATCCTTAAAATAAAGGAGTCGAGGAAGGTGAGATTTTGTCTCACTCACTTTGAACATGTTATCAGTAGGGACAACTCCCTGGAAAAGAGCACCATGCTTGGTAAAATGGAGTGTGAGCAAAAAGAGGAATACTCTCAACCAGATGGATGTGCATAGTGGCTACAATGAACTCAAACATACAGCGATGATGGCAGAGACAGCGAAGAGCCAGGCAGGATTTCAACTGGTTGTAAACGGGGTTGACATGACTCAGAACCTACCAAATGGCATCTAACAACAAAGTATTAACAATAATTTGTCAAAAAATAACCATTTGAAGGCACGATACCAGTACATGTTCCTCCAGGTTTGTTTTATGAAATGAATTAGCAAGTCTCTTCTATGAAATAAATTACCATGTTTTTATGTTGTTAAGTGCTATCAAGTTCGCCAACTCATAGTGTCCCTAATGCATAACAGAAGGGAACACTGCCCGCCCCAGGGCCATTCTCACAATTACTGTAATGTTTGGACCCATTGTTCTAGTCGCTTCATCAATCCATCTCATAGTGGGATGGGGATTGGGTGTCTTCCTCTTTTATTAGAACCCTCCGCTTCAACAAACATGTCCATTTCCAAGGACAGGTAACACGACCAAAGTTGTTGTTGTTGTTGTTAGGTGCCATCAAGTCGGTACTGACTCATAGCGAACTTAAGCACAGCAGAACGAAACACTGCCCAATCCTGGGTCAACCTCACTATTGTTGCCACGTTTGAGTCCATCGATGCTGCCACTTGGCTAATCTATCTCGTTGGGGG
>NW_006408678.1:8014328-8018176 GCF_000296735.1 Chrysochloris asiatica | reverse complement strand
TGGCTGTACTTCAACCAAAACAGATTTACTTATTTTTATGGTAGGAGATGGTATTTTTAATGTTCTTTACAAATATCATAATCCAAATGTATCAAATTCTTCCCCAGTCTTCTTTATTCATTGTCCAGCTGTCACATTCATATGAGGCCACTGAAAACACCACAGCTTGGGTCCACCTCATTTTAGTCCTCAAGGTGACATCTTTGCTCTTTAACACTTTAAAGAAAACTTGAACAGCAGACTTGCTCAGTGCAATATGTCATTTGGTTTTTTGACCGCTGCCACCATGGACGTTTACTGCTGAGCCCAGTAAAATAAAATCCTTGATAACTTCAATCAATCCTAACAACATGGGCAAAGTACTAGATACAGTCTTGCCATCCTTGCTTCTAAGAGCATTCTGGCATTTGCATAAAGATGTCTTTGTTCTTTTGGCAGTCCATGGTAATTTCAATATTCTTTGCCAACACCATAAATCAAATGCATTGACTCTGCTGTGGTCCTCTTTACTCATTGTCCAACTTTCAAATGCATATGAGGCAAATGAAAAATACTATGACTTGGGTCAAGCGAACCTTAGTCCTCAAAGCGACATCTTTGCTCTTGAACACTTTAAGGCGGTCTTTTGCAAGAGATTTGTCTAATGCAGTATGTACATCATTTCATTTTTTTGACTGTTGCTTCCATGAACATTGATTGGTGATCCAAGCAAAATAAAGTTTTTGATAATTTCCATCTTTTCTCCATTATCCTGATGTTATTTATTGGTCTTGTCATGAGGGGTTTTGTTTTCTTTACATTGAAGTGGAATCAATATTGAAGTGTTTATGTACAATATGTCTTTGTTCATCATCAGTAATTATTTCAAGTCCTCTTCATTTCCAGTCTCACAGGGTATTAGAGTCTTCCTCCAAGTTAATGCGATGTTTTTCTTCATATAATCCAGCTTCTCCAATTATTTGCTCAGCATACAACTGAATAAATATGGTGAAAGGATACAACCCTGGTGCATACCTGTCCTGATTTTATATCATTCAGTGTCCTGTTGCTCTGTTCTAATGGCTGCCTTTTGGTCTATTTACAAGTTTCTCATGAGCACAATTAAGTGTTCTAGTATATCCATTGTTTGCAATGTGACCCAGAGTGTGTTATGATCTACACAGTCTAATGTCCTTGAATTATCAATAAATCACTTCTTCTTCTTGCTTTTAAGTGTGGTCGAGTTGGTTCCACCATAGTGAACCTTTAATAGGGTTTCCAAGGAGTGGCTGGTAAGTTTGAGCCACCAACCTTATGGTCCAAATGGACTTTGCAGCCCAGTGCATTATCCCACAGCATCACACTTTTAGTCAAGATCCATCTGATGTCAGCAATGACATTCCTAGGACTATGTCTTCTTCTGAATACAGCTTGAATTTCTGGAAGCTTCATTTTGATGCTTTGCTGCAACTATTTTTTGAATTGTCTTCTGCAAAAACTTATTTGTATGTGATATTAATGATACTGTTCAATGATTTCCACATTCTACATGTCATTTTTCTTTGGAATGGGTACAAATCTAATCAGTTGGCCAGATTGCTAGTTCCCAAATTTCTTTGCATAGATAAGTAAACACTTGTAGCCAGTGTTGTCTCAGTTTGTTGAAACATTTCCATTTGTATTCTGGCAGTAAGTGGAGCCTTGTTTTTATTCAATGTCTTCAGTGCAGCTTGGATTTCTTCCTTCAATACCATATGCATTTCATATGGTATCTCATGAATTGACCATATATTACCTATTCTTTTTGGTACAGTGGCTCTGTGTATTTCTTTCTTCTTCTTTTGATACTTCCTGTGTCGTTCAATATTTTACCCATATAGTGGATGTACTGCTGCAACCATTTTTGTATTATCTGCAGCAAGATTTTACTTGTGTGTAATATTTATGATATTATTCAATAACTTCCCCCTTATGTACAGTCACCTTTCTTTGAAATAGACACAAAAATGAATTTCACCTAGTTGGATAGCTAGGTAACTATCTTCCAAATTTCTTGGCATAAACTAATGAGTGTTTTCAAAGCTACATCAGTTTGTTGAAACATTTTAATTAGGATTCCATTCATTTCTGGAGCCTGTTTTTCACTAATGCCTTCATTGCAACTTAGACTTTTTCCTTCAGTACCATTGGTTCTTAGCTATTCTTATGTTATTCATAAAGACCCAACATAGGTTTCTGAATCTGTAAATCTTTACAGAACGAGTCAGTTTCATGTTGCTCCTGAGGAGCTGTTGGTGGGTTTGAACACCTGACCTTGCAGTTAGCATGACTAAACCACAGTGCCACAAGATACTGTTAAAGGCTGAAAATTCTTTAGAGATTACCTCAGAGCTTTAAAAGATATATCAACTCATAGCAATTTACAGCTTCTATTAGAGAGAAATAAAATTAATGATGGTTGGGATTTGGTTAAACATCTGGTTAAATGTTCAAATAACTTTTCTGAAGATTGGATTTGGAAAAATCTAAAATAAAGTTTGCCATGTTCTCAAAATTTTTTAACTTGCATGCATTCAAGGGAAAGCCAGTTTGTAGATGTGAATCATTTAAACGGACTCATTAAAATGCATAAAGTGTTCTAACAAGCAACAAACTCTGTCCCATATCATTTACAGTTTAACTCAGAAAGAAATGTCTTACATAAACCAACAGCTCTCGTGCAGTAAGTTGCTGAGACTAAGAAGATGAGATCAACCCAAAAGGGCCTCATAAAAGAAATTTTGAAGAGGGAATTAAAGGAATGAAATAGCACTGCATACATAGGAAATGGAAAACCAATCCAAGTATGCACACGTAGGTGCCATTACAAAACAGCTGAGAGGACCAAATGCAAATCTCACTTATGAGATTTTAACATAAAGGTATATTTTCCAAAACATTTTAGAAGAGCAACTGGATCTTTGAGAGTTCCCATAAAATAATGGTCGTAATATATATATTCAACAAATATTTTTTTAGTGCTTCCACAAGTAAAGCTTTCTAACAAACACTATGAAACTATGCTGGATAGGAGAGACAAACATCCTTGCCTTCTGAAAGCTTACAGCCTACAGCAGATATACATAACACACAATGAAGAAACAAAGCAAAGATTGTGGTAAGAGCTAAGAAAGTTAAAAGCTTAGGAAGCCATCTTACGAAATGTGGTGGTTAATGCTATGTGCCGACCAGGGTAAGCAAACACTAAGAAATTGTCTTCTATTTCATGATCAGATGTGAGCAGCCAATTAGTTGGAAGAATTTCTTTACAGGTACGGCTGCATCTAGGATAAAAACGGGCATCGTGGCAACACTTCTTTTGATACTATAATCTTTCCATTATCTGATCTCCAGTTCTTGTGATGTATGACACCAGAATTCTCCTGCCTGCCACCTGACTGGTAGATCTGGCTTCAACACCCTCAACCATGTGATCCAGAAGAAGACTTTATCTTGTTCTTTGACTCTTAGATTTGGGACTTGCCAATCCAAAATTTATAGGATCTATTTCTTCACAACTGTATGAGCTATTTCCTTGAAGCAAATCTCTCTACCAATCTATAAAATACACACACACATATTGTTGTTGTTGTTAGGTGCAATCAAGTTGGCATAGACTCATAGCGACCTTATGCACAGCAGAGTGAAACAATGTCTGATCCTGGGCCAACCTCACTACTGTTGCCACACTTGAGTCCATCAATGCTGTCACTTGGGCAATCCATCTCATTGGGGGTCTTCCTCTTTTTCTCTAACCCTCCATCTTACCAAACATGATGTCCTTCTCTAGCAACTGTTCCCTCCTGACAATATGTACAAAGTATGAGAGA
>NW_006408678.1:7985617-7987338 GCF_000296735.1 Chrysochloris asiatica | reverse complement strand
CTGACTTGTAACCACTAAACTACCAGAGTCAGGACCATCTCAACACCACCTAACAAAAACAACATTCTGCCAAATAAAAAACAATGAAAGAAAAATGGATGCCTAGGACTTTAAAAAATCCAAACTCCTTTTAGTTCCAGGGCACGGGTCTCTACATTCAACCCACTTTTTCCTTCTTTAGATGTATGGATTAAAGCTCAGTTTCATGAAACCAAAATGACTGAACACAATCTCACAAAGGATGGTACAGAAAAGTGCCTTTTCGTTAGATAAAAGAAAAAAGAAAAAAAAAAATCTTGCCCTAGGTAATAACTCAAGTGAAAAAAGTTTCCACCTCAAAGTATATAGTACCTTCATAAAACTGGTAATAGACAGAACAGGAAATGGCAAGAGGGACTACCAGGACAAGAGGGAATACCCTAAATATGATATTGTAAAACTACAACCACTAGAAATTTCCTTTTAAGTGTTCTTACCTCCACTGCAGAGAAACATGTAGACAAAAAGAAAATTAAAAAGCCGCAATTACAAGCACAGGCTATAAATCCTCACTAAAGATTTTCTTCATTAACATAAATACAATGCATTGTCCCACAGTCCTATGACTACTCTTTACAAGGTAATCTGTGGGCCTCACTAAAATAATAAGGAATTCTATGACAAGTTTTGCTGTTGTTGTTAACTGCCATTGAATCAGTTCTAACTTACAGTGACCCTGTATAGAGTTTCCAAGGAGTGGCTGATGGGTTTGAACCCACAACCTTGTGGTAAGCAGTCCAGTGCTTATCCAAGACTGCCATACCAGGACTTCAAGACAAGTTTAAGGATTCTTAAATTTAAGTATGCCACTGTGCTGATGGAGTATTGCTGTGATGCTAGAAACTACACAACAAGGAGGGTCACCATGGATAGGGTTCAGAACTTCCACACTATGACAGACTAGGAAGAAGGAGAGATGGACTACTTCTGAAATAAGTGGCTAACCACTTATTTCAAGAGAAACTTTTTTTGCTTAAATATCCCAATTCAACAAGCAGTCATTTCTCTAACACAAACATTGTCAGATACAGTGCCAGAACATGAGCCCCTCAAGTTGGAAGACACTAAAAATAAGGCTGAGGAAGACCTGTCTCCTCAAAGTAGAGGTGACCATAATGGAATGGATGGTATTAAATCTTTGGGACCTTCATTTGTTGATGTCAAAATTGAAATGGAATACATAAAGATCAATATTCTAGGCACTAGTGACCTGAAATGGACTGGTATTAGTCATTTTGAATGTGACAATCATACAGCTTACTATGCTAGGATAGACAAATTCAAGAGGAATGGTGTCACATTCACTGTCAAACAGAACATTTCAAGATCTATCTTGAAGTACAATGCTGGCTGTCACAGATAATATACATACACCTACAAGGAGTTCTGATTTGGCACTGTAGGATAAGCACTGGACTACAACCCACAAGGTTGCCAGTTAAAACCCACCAGCCACTCCTTGGAAAACCTATACAGGGTAACTATGATTTGGAATTGACTTGATGGCATTTAATAACACCACCAACAATAAAACAAAGAAGACTAGTTAATAGTCAAATTTATGCACCAACCACTAAAGCCACTGATGATGAAATTGAAGACTTCTACTAACTTTTTTGGTCTGAAATCAATCAAACATGCAATCAAGATGCATTAATAATTACTGGTGACTGGAATACAAA
>NW_006408678.1:7981153-7984257 GCF_000296735.1 Chrysochloris asiatica | reverse complement strand
AAATTCAAGCTGGATTCAGAACAGCATGTGGAATGAGGGATATCACTGCTCATAATAGATGGCTCTTGGTTGAAAGAAGAGAATACCAGAAAGATGTTTATCTGTATTTAATGATTATGCAAAGGCTTTCGACTTGATGGATCATGATAAAGAACAACATTGCAGAGAATGGGTATTCCAGAAAACTTACTTGTGTTGATGAAGAACTTATACATAGACCAAGAGACAGTTATTTGAACAGAACAAAGGAACTCTGATTGGTTTAAAATCAGGAAAGGTGTATGGCATGGTTGTATTCTTTCACCATACTTATTCAATCTGAGAAGATGAATTATATGAAAAAAAAAAAAACATGACATAAGGATCGGTGAAAGACTAACAACCTGAAATATGTAGATGGTACAACCTTGCTAGCTGAAAGCCAAGAGGACTTGAAATACTCATTAAGATCAAGATCAAAGACTACTGTCTTAAGAATGAGTTGCACCTCAATGTACAAAAAACAAAAATCCTCACAATTGGACCAAAAAGTAATATCATGATAACTGAAGAAAAGACTGAAGTTGTCAAGAACTTCATTTTGCTAGGATCCATTATCAACACTCATGGAAGTAGAACTCAAGAAATCAAATGACATCGTGCATTAGACAAATCTGGGCCACAAGACCTCTTTAAAGTGTTCAAGAGCAAAGACGTCAGTTTGAGGACTGATGTGTACCTGACCCAAGTCATGGTATTTCAATAGCCTCATATGCATGGGAAATTAGACAATGACTAAAGGAAGACCATAGAAGTCATGCGTTTGAATTATGGTACTGATAATGAATATTCAAAGTGTCATGGACTGCCAGAAGAACAAACAAATTTGCCTTGGAAGAAACACAGCCAAAATGTTCCTTAGAAGATAGCATAGAGAGACTTCCTGTACTTTGGACATATTATCAGGAGGGATCAGTCCCTGGAGAAGGACATCCTGCTTGGAAAATCAGAAGGTCAGTGAGCCAGAGGAAGATCCCCAACAAGATGGATTGGCACAGTGGCGGCAACAATGGGCTCAAACATAACAATTGTGACAATGGCAGGGGACAGTATTTTATTCAGTTATGCAATGTGTCACTGAGTTAGAACTGACTTGATGACACCTAACAACAACAAGACACGGGATTTAGGAATTTACTGGACAGGCTTGAAGTCCAGACCAGATGAAGTTGTATGATGGATAAGAACTAGTTGTTTCAAGCAGCATGTTTTTCTACCTCAATTGTTTCAGCAGGAATGCAAGATCTGGTCTCTTTACTTTGAATTTCCAGCCATGGAAAATGCTCACCTTGGCAAAAAGCACTAAAGAATGATTTGTAATACAAAATCTATTAACTGATTAAAAGGGAACTTACATTATATTCTATTCAAGAATCATGATGCTTAGAACTCAATGCTGGTTGTGATCATTGTTGGTGAAGCTTCCCATTGGCTGCAAGTTTACTCTAGAGAAAAGGTGTTATTAAACCCTTACTCGGTACCAAGCATTTCAGATAACCGGATTATTTTTATACTAATAACAAACCCTGTGAGGCAGGTTGTGTGATCCTACAATAAAATATGGTAATTGACCCCTGGGAAATTAACTTCCTGTCAAAGTATGAAATTCAACTCAGGGCTATCTTGCTCTTTCTCACAAGATCCAGAGCACTACCTTTCCAGGATCACTAGTATCTCTAAGAAATTATATATACAAAGACGAGTCTTTCCTGGGTAGGTCTCATTGACTTTTGCTATTTCTTATTTCAAAAGAGACCAGTTTGCTTAGAGATTTCAAATCTACTAACAGTCATTTGACTCTATCCATTCCTTTCATCTTCTTTTGATGCTTTCTGCATCATCCAATAATTTACCCTTGTTGTTGTTGTTGTTAAGTGCCATCGAGTAGATTCCAACCCATAGCGACCCTGTATAGAGTTTCCGAGGAGTGGCTGGTGAGTTTGAACCATCAACCTTGCAGTTCAAACAGCTTTGCAGTCTGATGCATTAGCCACAGCTAATGCAAGGTCAGTGGTTCAAGCTCACCATCTGCTCCTTGGAAACCGTATACAGGGTCGCTGTGGGTTGGAATCTACTTGACGGCACGTAACAACAACAATTTGCCCTTAGAATCCTTCAAAATTACAAGTTGATGCTTAAATTTTTCTTCAGTTCTTTCAACTTGAGAAATGTTTAGTGTGTTCTTCCCTTTTGGTTTTCTAACTCTTGGTGTTTGCACATGTCATTATTATATTTAACTCTGTTTTCTCAAGCTGGCCTTTAAATTTTTCTGTTCAGCTCCTCTACTGCCTCATTTCTTCCATTTGTTTGAGCATTTTATGGACTGCAAAGTTGGTTTGTGCTGCAAGGTCAGTAGTTCAAGCTCACCAGCTGTTCCTCAGAAACCCTATACCAGGTCGCTATGGGTCGGAACCAACTTGACAGCACTTAACAACAGCAAGAGCCAACAATCATTGGCTCTTGATCATATGCTACCTCTTGAAATGGTTGAACATTGACCATTTCCTTTTGGAACAGTGACTCAGTATATTCCTTCCATCTTCTTTTGATGATGTCTGCATCATTCAGTAATTTGCCCAGAGAATCCTTCAATAACAAAAGTTGACGCTTGAATTTTTTCTTCAGTTCTCCCAGCTTGAGAAATGCTGAGCAAGTTCTTCCCTTTTGGTTTTCTAACTCCAGATCTTGGCACATTTCATTGTAATATTTGACTTTGTCTTCTCAAGCTGACCTTTGAAATTTTCTGTTCAGTTTTTGTACCTCCTCATTTCTTCCATTTGCTTTACCATCTCTACACTGGAGAGCAAGTTTCAGAGTCTCTTCTGACATCCACTTTGATCTTTTCCTTCTTTCTTGTCTTAACAATTTTTTGCTTTCTTCCTGTATGATGTCCCTGATGTCATCCTACAACTCTTCTGGTCTTCAGTCTTTATTGTTGGATGTATCAAATCTGTTCTTCATATTATCTCTAAATTCAGGTGGGATATATTCAAGGTCATATTTTGGCTCTTGTGGACTTGTTTTCATATTCTTCAGCTTTAGTTTGAATTTACTTATGAGCAATT
>NW_006408678.1:7979603-7980533 GCF_000296735.1 Chrysochloris asiatica | reverse complement strand
TATTGATGTTTATGTGTTCCTTTTTTTTTTTTTTTTTAAATTTCCAATTTTCCTAGATTCATACATCATACATTGTATATTCCGATTATTAATGGATGTTTGCACCTGTTTCTCTTCATTTTGAGTTGTGCCCCATCAGCAAATCAAAGTCCTGAGGGGTTTACTCCCAAGGGCTTTACTCCATTCGTGTCATCATGATCAACTCTACTTTGAGGAGGCAGCTCTTCCCCAGTCACATTTTGAGTGCCTTCCAACCTGAGGGGCTCATCTTCTGGCACTACATCTGACAGTATTTCTCTGCTGTTCATTAGGTTTTCAGTGACTAAATATTCAGAAGTAGTTCATCTCTCCTTCTTCCTAGTCTGTCTTAGTCTGGGAGCTCATTTGAAATCTGTCCACCATAGGTGACCCTGTTGTTGCTAAGTGCCATCAAGTCGATTCTGGTGCATAGTGATCCTGTATAGGGTTTCCAAGAAGCAGCTGGTGACCTTAAACCACCGACCTTGTAGTTCAAATGACTTTGCTGTCTGATGCATTAGCCCACAGTGCCACACCAGGACTCCAAAAGTGTAAGGGAGTGGAAAGCCTCATTTTTCATTGACAGCCCCTCTGGTAGTTTTGAACTTCTGACCTTGAGAATCACAGCCCGACTCACAAGCATTACACTATCAGAGCCATCTCGTATTTAAAATACCCATGGCATAGCTTTCAGAATGACAGAAACTCACAAAGCACCACAGTACGGCACACTGACAGATGAGTGGTGGTACCTTTGGGTACTCTTTTGATACTCGGTGTATTTATTCTATCTTCTTTTGATGCTCCTTCATCATTCAATTTTTTGCCCATAAAATCCTTCAGTAAAATAACTTCAGACTTAAATTTTCTTTCAGTTCATTCAGCTAGAAAAATTCTAATGGTGTTCTTCCC
>NW_006408678.1:7973367-7979083 GCF_000296735.1 Chrysochloris asiatica | reverse complement strand
AATATTGATGATCACTGATAATATTGAGCTTCTCCATCACTTTTTCCACAGATGCATTCAACTAATTCCTATTTAATCCATTAAAATGAGGTCAAGTGTATAGCCAAAGCTTCTGTTTGTTGAAAAGTATTTCAATTGAGTAGGTTATTGACCTTGCAAAAATCTATCATGTTGAAAAAAAAAAAAAGCTATCACAAGATCTGCATGCTTGTTTCTATCACCAAAGCTGTATTTTACAACTACTTATCACCTTTGTTTACAAGTTTTTGCAATTCAATCACCAAAAATTATCGATGTTACTGGATTACAAATTTGGGCAATTTCAAACAAAACACTAAGTCATAAAGATCTTCAATTTCTTCATCTTTCACATTGGTGGTTAGTTGGTGAGTATATTTGAATAATGGTTATTTTAACGGGTCTTCTTTTTAAATCTATGGATATTGTATTTCAGAATAAATCTCTAAATGTTCTGTTTAATGATGATCACATCATTCCTTTAAATTTTGTTAATTCTGTTATAGTAGACCATAAGACGGTAACATTTAACACGGCCAATATCAGCCTATTTCAGATCACTAACAGCTAGATCATCAATCTTCACAAACCTTCCATATTTCATTTTTGACAACTTCTGATTTTTGTTGATTCATATATCCTACACTCCACACTCTGATTAGTAATGGATATCTGCAGCTGCTACTTCTCATTTTGTGCCTTACCACATCAGCAAACGAAGGTCCCAATGGCTTTACTGCATCCAGATCATTAACATCGCCCTGCTTTGAAGACACAGCTTTTCCCTAGTCAGTTTTTGACTGCCTTCCAACCTGAGGGGATCATCTTCTAGCACAATACCAGACAATGTTCTGTTGTTATCCATGAGGTTTCTATCTGATTTTCAGAAGCAGATCTCAAGGACCTACTTCCTAATCTATCTTGGTCTGAAATTTCTACTGATACTTGTCTATCATGAGTAACCCTGCTGGTGTTTGAAATACCAGTGGCATAACTCCAGTATCCTAGCAACAACCAAGCCACCACAGTAGAACAAACTAACAGAAAGGGGGTGGGGAAATCAAGTTACTATTATTTTATTAAGGATTATGTTTTTTAAGATCCATACAAGCAACTTTTAAACAAACTTTTGGAAGATGCTTTCTATTCACAAAACGGAGCTTATGATACCGATGGAATAGAAGCAAATTCACTTATTAATGGTCCCTAAGTCACTGATGGGAGTCCTGGTGTGGTGCTGTGGGTTAATGTGCCAGACTGCCACGCCCTCTCACCTGCAAGGTCGGTGGTTCAAGCTCACCAGCTGCTCCTCGGAAACCCTGTACAGGGTCGTTATGGGTCGGAACAGACTCAACGGCACTTAACAACAACAAGTCACTGATAATTAATGCAAGACTAGTCAATTAACTAAAAAACAATCCCCAAGGTTTCAGGGAAAACCTCATTTATTAATTATACTTTTTTATAGTAGTTATCTTGCATAAGAATCCATCACACAGAGTTGCTTGAAGGCTCTCCATTATCATTTAATATGCTGATGAACATTACTTATCTATCGTATTAGATACTCAGAAGACAAGAGGGAGTAAAGGTAAACATAAGAGCATTTTTTAAAAAGAGATTAAAAAACACTGAAGATAAGTTTGGTCTATTTGAGAGTCTGTACTTACTGCTATGATTATTGCTAAATGAAATGCCTAAATATATACATATCTATCAATATTGGTAACGTAATAAATCAGGTGAAAATCAACTCAAATGGGCACTATAAATGTAAAGTTGTCCCATCTTGACTTCAAAAACTTAAAGTTCAAATGTTGCACTCCTTCATAATGACAGGAGAAGTTATTTATTATCTTTGATGCAACACATTTGAGGGACAAAATGAGTGACTATCTTATAGATTTGTTATTCTCCACGCCCAATTCAGATACTAGAACTGTAATATGTTCTAAACTGGAACATCCAATTGGACATTATTTTAACTGTATAAAAATAATAATACATTTTTATTATATACAATTTTTTATAATTGTATTGTTGTTGTTAAGTGCCATCGAGTCAATTCTGACCCATAGCGACCCTGTACAGGGTTTCCGAGGGTGTAAATCTTTACGGGAGCAGAAAGCCTCATCTTTCTCCCAAGGAGCAGCTGGTAATATAATTGTATAAAAAATATAAATACATCGTACTCATATATTTAAAAACTATCTTAGATTTTCTTTGAAACCTGAATATGTGATCCTAACTGCCTTCCTAATCATTCCAATTACCCTGGAATTACTATTAAATGGTTGAAATCAATACAATAAGCCTATGCAAATCATTTCAGATGTAAAAAAAAAGACATTTTTCTATATATCCATTCACAGTGGTTGAAAAACAACTTTACATTCAGCTGTTTAACTAGAGTAATATATTGTATTCAAATTTTTTAAAACTTGCAGTTCTTGTTTTCAAGTTCAGACTCATAGTGGGTTCAGGCTCATTGCTACCCTGTGTAGGGTTTCCAAGGAGTGGCTGTCCTTGCGATTCAAACTGCAGTGCAGTCCAGTGCATTATCCCATAGTGCTGCATTTATTTAACAAAAACATTAACCATTATCATACACAAGTCATCTTCTGTGATTCTTGGGCTTAGAATAAGAAAAAAGACTCACTTTAGGTATAATATTAGATGGTACCAGGTGAAGGAGTTTGAGAAATGAGAGATGAACAGATTTCAGAATAAAGACATGATGTTTGATGAATAAAAATTATGTCAAAAAGTTGAAAACCACCATTCAGCAAACAGTTTTACTGAAATTCAGAGTTATTTTAAGAGAATGATGGGCAATAGGATTCGCTCTCTTTAGGTGTCACTGAGTCGATTTTGACTCCTAGCAACCCTAAGGACAAAAGAAAGAGACTCAGTGCAATCTTGCGACAGCCTCGCTATCATAGCCACGTTGGAGACCATTTTTGCAACAACTGCATTAACCCATCTGGTTGAAGGTCTTCCTCTATTCCGCTGCCCCTTTACTTTACACCAAGAATGATATTCTTATCCAGGGACTGGTCCCTTTTAATAACAACTGCATGAGAAGTCTCAGCATCCTGCATTCTAAGGAGATTTTTTACTATATTTCTTCCAAGACAAATTTGTTCATTATTCTGGCAGCTTTTTTCAGCTTCAACTTGAACTTGTATATGAACAATTCATAGTCTGATCACAGGCAAACGGATCTTGTTCTGATGGATGGTATTTAGCATCATCTCTCTCCACAGACACAGTCTATTGGTTTCCTGTGTACTCTACCCGGTCAATATTCTTTGCCAAGACCATATTTCAAAAGTATCAATTTTACTTTGGTCTTCTAAACATTACTGGGTCAGCACTGGCCTGCACACCACAACGTCAGCAGTTGAAACCCACCAGTTGCTCCTCAGAAACCTTATACAGAGTCATGATGAGTCATAACCGATTCAATTGCACTTCCCAACAACAAATCTTATTCGATGTCCACCTTTCACATGCATTTAACATAACTGAAAATATCAAGGGTTGGGTCAGGCATACCTTAGTCCTTAAGGTGACATCTTTGCTTTTTAACACTTTAAAGAAGTCTTTACCAGAAAAATTTCCTAATGCAACGTGTTTTGATTTCTTGCCTGCTGCTTCCATAGGTGTTGACTGTTAATCCAAGTATTTTGAAATCCCTAACAATTTCAGTATTCTCTCTGTCATTATGCTGCTTATTGGTACGGCTATGACAATTTTTTTTTCTTTATGTTGAGATATAATCCATACTGAATGCTGTAGTCTTTGATTTTCATCAGCAAGTCCTCTTCAGTTTCAGTAAACAAGGTTGTGTCATCTGCCTATTACAGGTTGCTGATGATTCTTCACCAGTGCTGATGCAGCGTTCTTCATAATACTGTCCAGCTTCTTGGATTATTTGCTCAGCATACAAATTGAATAAATCTGGTGAAAGGCTATAGCCCTGAAGCACATCTCTCCTTATTTTAAATTGTGCAGTATCCCCTTGTTCTGTTAGAACAACTGACTCTGTCTATTTATAGGTTCTGCAAGAGCTCAAGTAAGTGTTCTGGAAATCCCATTCTTCACAATGTTATCAACAACTTATGATCCATGGTCAAATGTCATTGCATGGTTCATAAAACACAGGTAAACTTCTTTCTGGTATTCTCTACTTTCAGTCAAGATCCTCCTGACATCATCAATGATGCATGCCTCATTCCAAATACTTATCTTAATCAGGTGTGAATTTCTGGCAGTTTCCTTTTGATGTACCATTGTGACAAGTTTTAAGTTATATTCAGCATAATTTTATTTGAAATATGATATTAAGGATGGAGTTCTGGTGTGGTGCTATGGGATAATGCGCTGGACTGCAAAGTCAGTTTGAACCATGAGGTCAGTGGTACAAGCTCACCAGCCACTCCATGGAAATCCTGCGCAGGGGCACTATGGATGGGAACCGACTTGATAGAACTTAACAACAACAATTAAGGTTATTGTTCAATAACGTTCACATTTCAATGGATCACTTTTTTTGGAATAAGCACATTTATAGGTCTCTTTCAGTTAGTGGGCCATGTACTGGCTTCTAAATTTTTGGCATAGATAAGTGAGTACTTGGAGCGTTGCAACCATTTGCTGAAACAACGCTATTAGAATTCCATCAATTCCTGGAGCCTTGGTTTTTGCCAATGTTCTTATATAGAAAGACTATACAACAACTATACAATGAGGTTGGACTTCTACGCCCTTCAATACCTTTGGTTCATGGTCATATGCTACTTCCTGAAGTGGCTGTACATCAACCAATTCTTTTCCAGTATAGTAACTCTGTGGATTCCTTCCATTTCTTTTGATATTTCCTGATCATTCAACATCATCGTAACAACAACATAGAAAGTAATACCATGAACAAAATAATAACAAAAGTATTTAACATTTATTTGCTGTTATTGTTGTTGTTAAGTGCCATCAAGTCAGGTCCCTCTATAGAGTTTCCAAGGAGCGAGTGGTGGGATTGAAGTAGCAACATTGTAGTTAGCAGTGCTGTGTTTATCTAGAAGCACCTCCCCAGGACTACAACATTTATCTGTTATGGTTATGTGCCACTGAGGTGATTCAGATTCATAGCAATTCTCTAAAATTTTTGAAAGCACCTTGTGGGTTTGAATTGTTATTTCAAATAATTAGGCACTGACTCAAGGGCACCTAACAACAACAATGTTACAGGGAGCGTGGAGGTCAGCAGTTAGAGCACATTACTAACTCCACGGGATAAAGATGAGGTTTCTGCTCCAGCAAAGATTTTTGGAAAAGCCTCGGAAACCCTAAACAGGGTCACTATGAGTCGGCATTGATTCCACAACATTTATCAGCAACAATGTTAAAAAAAAAGTCTTGGTTAAAAGTACAGTGCTTATCCAATATTCATCCAGAGAGCTATAATTTGCCCTCTTTCAGTCCTTACCATGATCCTAAAAGACTCTTTCCATTCTTACCATAATCCGAAAAGACTTTCTGTCTTTACCATAATCCTAAAAGACTCTTTCCATTCTTACCATAATCCGAAAAGACTTTCTGTCTTTACCATAATCCTAAAAGACTTTACCATAATCCTAATTCTAGTTCTTACCATAGTCCTAAAAGACAAGCAGGACAGATTTTTTTTTTTTTTTTT
>NW_006408678.1:7962391-7973267 GCF_000296735.1 Chrysochloris asiatica | reverse complement strand
TTTTTTTTTTTTTTTTTTAATCCTACCTTAGAGGCAAGGGGGAATTATGACTCACCAATGATACTTGTTTGGGTCAAATTTATCCAGTTACCAAGAAGCAGTTCAAGAATGATTTCTGCATTTCATTGGGTCACTTTTCTTTGGAATGGGCACAAATACAGATCTCTTCCAGTCAGTTGGCCAGATAATTGTCTTCCAAACTTCTTGGCATAGATGAATGAGTGCCCCCCATGTGGCATCAGTTTGTTGAAAGATTTCAATTGTATTCCATCTATTCCTGGTGCCTTGTTCTTTGCCAATGCCTTCAATGCACCTTGGAAGTCTTCCTTCAGGATCATTGGTCTTGATCATATTTGACTCTTGAAATGATTGAACATCAAACATTTCTTTTTGGTACAGGGACTATGTATTCCTTCCATCTTCTTTTGATACTTTATGCATCAGGGTTGGAGGAAGACTCAGTAACAATTTGTCATATGCAGATGATACAACCTTGCTTGCTGAAAGTGAAGAGGATTTAAAATACTTACTGATTAAGATCAAAAACCACAGCCTTCGGTATGGACTGTACCTCAATGTAAAGAAAATAGAAATCCTCATCACTGGACCAGTAAATAACATCATGATAAATGGAGAAAAAGATTGAAGTTGTCAAAGATTTCATTTTGCTCATATCAACCATCAACACTCATGGAAGCAGCAGTCAAGAAATCAAATGAGGGATTTTGTCTTAGGCAAATCTGTTGCATGAGACATCTTTAAAGTATTGAAGAACAAAGATGTCAGTATGACTTCTAAGATGTGCCTGACCCAAGCCATGGTATCTTCAATAACCTCATATGCATGCAAAAGTTGGACAGAGAATAAGGAAGACCATAGCAGAATTGATACTTTTGAGCTATGGTGTTGGAGGAGAATATTAAAAGTACCATAGACTGCCAAAGACAAACAAATCTGTGTTGGAAGAAATACAGCCAGAATGCTCCCTAGAAGCCAGGATGGCCAGACTTCATCTCTCATACTTCAGACATATTGTCAGGAGGGACTAGATCCTGAAGAAGGATATCATGTTTGGTAAAGTAGAGGGTCAGAGAAAAAGAGGAAGACCCCCAACAAGATGGATTGGCACAGTGGCAGCATCAATGGGCTCAGGCGTGGCAATGATTGTGAAGTTGGCCCAGGACCCAGCAGTGTTTCATTCTGCTAGGCATAGGGTCACTAGGAGTCGATAGAGACTCGATGGCATCTAGCAACAAGCAGCAGGATCAGGATTAGAAACCTAGACTTCTGACTCCTTGGCATAGTATACTTTACTTACTTAATCCTCATATTTAAACATCTGTATAAAATATCATAAATAAATGTTCCAATAATGTGTGAAAATCAAACGTGTGCAATACGTGAGCAAACCAAATCTCATCAGAAAGGAATGGAAGGTCTCTAAATTCTAGACCTACATTTCAGCATTTTATAACTTTTTCCCTTTCACTGTTCTTTTCATTTCTAAAGAATGAAGGTTTACCTTCTAAAAATATAATTATTGTCTGAAAAAGTAAATCAGCTTTGCATCAACCACTGATAGACAACAACCACTATTTTTTTTCTAAATAAAAACCACAATTTTAAAAACTGATCTATGTTCTTAGATAGTCCTTATAACGAGAAAAGCTAGTGTTATCACTTTTAACCCTGGTTAGTAGCATAGCTAGAGAATAATTACGGTAGATACTGAAAACACTTTTGAAATTAATAGAATCATTTACACTAAGAAGAGAAAAACAGAATCCCAGCACTCAGTCCCTCCATGATTTTGCATCTATTACTGTAGAAAACATTACCATATTCTCACAACTGTCAGCCTGGGCTGTCAGACATCACATTTAGCAATTATCTTGATGCCAGCTGTCCCCACAATTTCATTCCAAATTTCATATCCCCTAGAAAATACTGCATTTCAAAAAATATCAAATGATATGCAAAAGGTAGTGACAAAAGAGATGGTCTTTAGAGGACAGGCATGTGTAGCCTCTCAGTGCATTATGTGACATACTAGAAACATGACGTTTGCCCTAAAATCACTTTTTAAATTAACAGAAAGCAAGAAGAGAAAAATCTAAAAACACTTTTGAAATACTATAAACATCCTCCCTCACCCCAAGATTATCCTAGGTGCCACTCCTAATTACTGCATGAACAACCATCCCCTGCCACTATCAGTGGACTACAGGGGCCTTTTCACCCACTCCTCTTCCTACCTTTTATACCTTGGGACAGAACAGACCTACAAATAAACATAAGATTTCTGATACTCAGACCATTGCTTTCTACTCCATATGCTGTGTATTACAGTAGATATTTATTGTTTTCTCTACCTACCACATCATTCCCCTCTAGGGCATGGTCACTGACGGTAAGGCTTTGTAATCATAAGTTGCCTGGACTTGACATCTGCTTTCACCACTTCACACCCACGTGACTTGTACTAGTTATCTAACAACTCTATGTTCCGAAGGATCCCTGGTGGTACTGTGAGCTAAGCACTGGGCTGCTAACTCCAAGGTCAGCAGGTCAAACCTACAAGCCACTCCACAGAAGAAAGAAGATGCAGGATGTTCCGGTAAAGATTTACAGTCCCCGAAACCGAAGGAACAGTTCTACTCTGGCGTCTAAGGTCACTATGTGTCAGAATCAACTCGGTAACAATGGATTTGGTCTGGTTTTTAAGCATCTGTTCCATCAGTCATTTGTCGCTGTCTAGTGTGGTGGCTTGCATGTGATTGTAATGCTAAAAGCTTTGCTACAAGTATTTCAAAAACCAGTAGGATCACCTATGGTGAACAAGTTTCAGCAGAGCTTCTAGACTAAGACAAATTAGAAAGAAGAACCTGACAAATGGCTTCTAAAAAAACTGTCCAGTGAAAATCTTATGAATGAATAGCAGCAGAATATTAGCATCCTGGTGTGGCACTGGATCTAAAGATCAGTTTGAACCACAAGGTCAGCAGTTCAAACTCACCAGCCGCTCCTTTGAAACCCTATACAGAGTTGCTATGAGCTGGAACTAGCTTAACGGCACTGAACAGCAACATTGTCGGATACAGCATTGGACGATGAGCCCTTCAGGTTGGAAGACACTCAGACAGGAACTATGAAAGAACTGCCTCCTTAAACTAGAGTGTGCCTTTAATGATGGTGATGGAGGAAAGCTTCGGGGACCTGTATTTGCTGATGTGGCATAACTCATCTATGCCAAGAAATTTAGAAGGCAGCTACCTGAACAACCAACTGGAAGACATTCACAGCTGTGCTCATTCCAAAGAACGATGATCCAACAGAACGCAAAAAATTTTGACTATTCATTAAAACTACACACAAGATCTTCGGAGGATCATTTAAAAAATGGTTGCAGCAGTACATCTACAGAAACTACCAGAAATTCAAGTCGGATTCAGAAGAGGACATGGAACAGGGGATATCACTGATGATATCAGATGGATCTTGACTGAAAGCAGCGAATGCCAGAGAGATATTTGCCTGTCTTTTACTGACTATGCAAGGCATCCAACTGTGTGGATCCTAACAAATTAAGGATAACAATGCAAAGATTGAAAATTCCAGAACACTTAACTGAGCTCACACAGAAGTTGTAAACAGGCAAAGAAGCAGTCAGTTACTCCATGTTTAATTTCAGAAAAAAAGGAATGTCCGCATTATATCCATTCACCATATTTATTCCATCTGTGGGAGAACAGTGGTTCCATATGATAAGCACTGGACTACAACCACAACGTCCATGGTTTGAGCCTATCAGCTGCTCCATGGGAAAAAGTCGAGGCTTTCAGCTTCCATGAAGATTTAAAGCCTTGGAAACCTTATATAGAGTTGCTCAAGAGCATTAAACAGTGACAACATTTCAACTGTATGCCGAGAAAAGAATCCTAGAAAATGGAGTAATGAAACAGAATGCAGCATCATGATTGGTGAAAGACTAATTAACAACCTGTGACATGCAGATGATACAACCTTGCTTGCTGAATGTGAAGAAGACTTGAAACAATTACTGAAGAAGACGACAGCTTCAGTACAGCTTACACCTCAACATAAAAAGAAAAGGCAAAAATCTTCATAACAAGACCAATAAGCAACATCAAGATAAATGGAAAATGTACTGAAGTTGTCAAGGATTTCATTTTACACTGTTCCATAATCAATTGCTCTTGGAAGCAATAGTCAGTAAATCAAATGGTGTATTGCACTGGACAAATCTGCTACAAAATACCTCTATAAAGTGTTCACAAGCAGATGTCACTTTGAACACTAAGGTGGGCCTGACGTAAGTAATGGGATTCCCAATCATTCCACACATATATGAAAGCTGGATAAAGAATAAAGGCCAAAGGAGTTAATGCCTTTGAACTGCAGTACTGGAGAACAATGTTTAATATACCATAAGCTACCAAAAGAATACACACATCTGTCCTGAAAGAAGTCCAGGCAGAATGTCGAAGCAGTAACGGTGAGGCTTCGTCTCACGTACTTTAGACATGTTACCAGGAGGAACCGGACTTTGGAGAAAGATATCATGCTTGGTAAAGTGAAGGGTTAGTAAAAGAAAGGAAGACACTTAATGAAAGAGACTGAGACATTGGCTGCAACAATGGGCTCAAACATGACAACACAATTGTGAGGATGGCACAGGTCCAGGAAGTGCTTGTGATCCGTTGTGCATAGGGTCATTAGGAGTTAGAATCTTAACTCAATGGCACCTAACAATGCCAAAGGCTCAGTTTCCTCATCTGTAAAATAAACATTCATTCAGTTATTCCACAAATCCTTATTAAAAGCTTGCCATGTTTCATAGGAAGAAGCACTGGTGGTACAGTGGTTAAGCACACAACAGCTAACCACAGGCAAGTGTCGGACACACCAGTCACTCCAAGAGCAAACAGTATCAGATTGCTTCCATAAAGATTTTTAGGCTTAGAAATCCTCTGTAGCAATTCTACTCTGTTTTATTATTAGTTGCTTGGAGTCTGAATCATCTTGAGGGCAGCAGATTGGGGTTTGGCATGCTTTACTTGAGAACTGGTGGCAGAAGAGTTAAGCCCTCCACTGCTAACCAAATAGCCAGAGCTTTGAACCAACCCAGCGGCTCAATAGGAGAGAAGACCAAGTGACCTGCTCCTATAAAGATGATAAAACCCAAACTCTACTACTGTTTAAATGATTCTGACTCATAGTGACCCTATTGAACAGAATAAAACTGTCCCATGGGGTTTCCAAAGCAGTAAAATCTTTACAGAAACAGAACACCACTTCTTTCATCCACAGAGTTACTGGTGGGTTCGACCCACTGATGTTTTTGTTATCCACTGAACACCTTAATCACTGCACCACCAAGGTTTGCTCCATAAAGATTACAACCTTGGAAACACTATGGGAAAATCAGATGGGGTCAATGCAAGTTAGAATTGACTTGATGGCACACAACAATGTCAGGTACTATGCATTATGCAGGTACTGGGGTTAGAATGGTGAGTAGCAGAATGTCCCTCTTCCTCTTTTATTGTTGTTGTTGTTATGTGCCATGGAGTTGGTTCCGACTCATAGTGACCCTGTACAGCGTTTCCAAGGCTGTAAATCTTTACAGGAGCAGAACGCCTCATCTTTCTCCCACTGAACAGCTGGTAGTTTCGAACTGCTGACCCTGAGGTTCGCAGCCCGATTTGTAACCACTACGCTACCAGAGCTCCTTAGCTATATGATAATAGCCTGAAGCTCCTTATGGCAGGGAGGCCTAGTGTGGCACCATAGGTTTATGCGCTGGACTGAAAAGTCGGTTTGAACCATAAGGTCAGTGTTCAAGCTCACCAGCCACTCTTTGGAAACACTATACAGGGTCGCTATGCACTGGAACCAACTTGACAGCACTTAATAACAACAATAGGGTTCCCAAGGAGCAGCTTGCGGGTTTGAATTGCCAACATTGCAGTTAACAGTCTACCTCGTATTCTACAGTGCCACACCAGGACTCCCAGCTAATCTAACCATGCTCTTAGTATCTCTTTTGACTTCTCTGGACCATTTTTGATGCCATGTCAGAAGTTGGTTGTCACATTACAATTCCACTTTCAGTTTTCACCCTACTTCAATAAATATTTCAGATAGGAATCCTGGTGTGGTGCTACAGGATAAGCACTGGATTGCTAACCACAAGGCCCGTGTTTCAAACCCACCAGGCACTCCTTAGAAACCCTATACAGGGTCACTACTGAGGCAGAACCAACTCAAGGGCACATAACAACAACAAAGTTAGATAATAATCTCCCTTCTTTCTGTTCTATCTACTCACAGTTAGTTAACACACTGCTAGTTTGAAAGGGGCTCTGGTAGCGTAGTGGTTACGAATCGGGCTGCGAACCTTAAGGTCAGCGGTTCGAAACTACCAGCTGCTCCGCGGGAGAAAGATGAGGCTTTCTACTCCCGTAAGGATTTACATCCTCGGAAACCCTGTACAGGGTCACTATGGGTCGGACCCGACTCGACGGCACTTAACAACAACAACAAGTTTGAAAGGGGGAAAAAATAATTGTTGATATTATTCTGATTATAGTCACACAGAGAGAAATGCCCTTGTAATGACATTGAATGCTATGTAGTGACAGAATGTAAATATATAATTAAATTTTTTCTTTTACCGCATTTATTCAAAGCCAGGGTCCATGAAAGTCCATGGGAGTTTGTCAGTTCAGAATGCCAAATGATTAACGCTAAATGAGAGTTATAGAAAAGGAATTCCAACATCTGTGGACAACAGGGAGAAGGACTTACCACATTGTTCACAAATGGCTCTTGAATTATCTGCATGCGTCTACCTTCTTTAATCGGCCAATGCTATGTGCTACAGGATAAGGTTGGTTTAAACGGAAAGGTCAGCAGTGCACACTTCACAGCCTCTGCTCAGAAATGCTGCACAGGGTCTTTATGAGTCAGAATTGACAAAATGGCACTTAACCACAACAAGCAATACGGCTGTTGCTGTTAAGTGCCATCAACTTGGTTCCAACCTGCAGTGACCAGGTATAGGGTTTCCAAGGCTGTAAACCTTTAAGGGAAGAGAAAGCCTCATCTTTTTCCCAGAGAGTAGCTGGTGAGCTAGAACTGCGAACTGCTGATTCACAGTCCACTGCTTATCCTACAGAATCACTGCACTCCCAGCAATACTGTGGTAGTGGTAGTGGTGGTGTGCCGTGGAGTCAGTTCTGACTCACAACAACCCACATAGGGCTTCCGAGGCTGTAAATCTTTACAAGAGCAGAAAGCTGCATCTTGCTCCCGCGGAACTGCTTGTTATTTTGAACTTCTGACTTTGAGATTAGCAGCCTGACTCATAACCGTTCTATTCCTGCACTATCATCTTAGTTCCCACTTCCTAAGGGAGCTCTGGTAGTGTAGTGGTTATGAATCAGGCTGCGAACCGCAAGGTCAGCAGTTCGAAACTACCAGCTGCTCTGTGGGAGAAAGAAGAGGCTTTCTGCTCCTGTAAAGATTTACAGCCTTAGAAACCCTGTTCAGGGTTGCTATGGGTCGGAACCGACTCAACAGCACTGAACAACAACAACAAGGCATGCTAGAAGAGCGTAGGAATAGCTGAATCTTGCTGATACAGTTTATTTGCTCTCACAGATACCTTCCACATGAATGATCCAAACCTACAGTCTCAAATCTTGATGTTCAACAGAATCACTTCTGGTTGCTCTGGCTAGAAATTCTTAGTAGTAGTCTAGACGTTGTACGTTTATCACGCCTCTAAGGGTTTATGGTAGACACCTAAATTTGAGGGCTACTGAAAGGAATAAGTTGCCTAAGTGTTCTGCTTGGAACAAATCAAGTCTGCTCTCAATTCTGAAGAGCATTTCAGACAAGACAAACAAAGATGATAAGGCCAAACTGAAACTGGCAAAGAAAGAAAGGAACTCAAATGAAAACCCAAACTGTCTACACAATCTTCATCATTAAGCTTCTCTATTACCTAAAATTCACTCAAATGTTACAGTACAGTGACTTCCATCCAAAGAAAACTTTTCAAAAGAAGCAATACACAATGAGCAGGAATTTCGACTTAGGTATTTTCCAAGGAAAGTCTGAATCACAGTGGTGATCATTTGCTACATATTAATATAATTTACTAACTACTGGATGGATTTTATTTTTTTCAATAGATTCAAAGAACTGAGCCATATTGACGTCATCTTCCTCCCTTTCCGTCAGAACGTCATTGTGATAGGCTAGTGTACTTCTTTATCACACTCTAGGCTTGCAGTTGGTTAATAACTGCTGTACAATTGCCTTTCATTCCATCGTTAAACAGCAGTTCTGCGTTCAAAATAAACTCAGTGCAACAAGCTGGTACAATTGTTTTTAAAAACAATAAATATCTTTTTTGTATTCTTTTCCTTTATGAATTTCCATAGCCTAAAGAAATATGAGGCAAAACATACTACCTTCTTTGCCTTCCACTCAACAGATATTTATTGTAGAGCACAAACCAGACCAGGATGAATAAAACAATGTCCCGCCCTTCAGGGAAGTAAAGACAAGAAAAGGGAAAAAAAAGACATGTAAATAAATAACCACAAGGGAATGTGCTGTGTTACAAGATGCTGTGAAGCACAGAGAAAAAGCTAATATTGAAGAAGCAGAATTTATAGACACAAACTGAAAGACAGAGGCAAGAATCCAAACAAGGAAACAGCATACATATAAAAGCAAGAAAACGCAAGATATAGTTAGGAAACACTAATTGCATACGATGGCATTAACAAAGGCACTGGAAGGCTAAGGCTCATGGTGAGCCATAGTATACAATGAAAGCTAATGAGCATGTTAGCCAGTCACAGGAAGTCACTGATAGATTCTTTTGAGCACCAACAAATGGTTCAGCATTTAATTTCCCCTAGGTATAACCTTTTCCCTAAACTCCCTTCCAGTGCCACCACCCCAGGTGTTTGTTCTACTTCCCCGGCACCCCATTCCTGCCATTCCCATCACCATGTTGTCTGTACTGCCTGTGCTGTTAATATGCAGGCATGCTCTTACTACCTGCTAATAGCAAAAGCACCAACTGGAGACATGCAAAGGTGTGATAAGATTGGTGATGGCAGTGGGAGAGTGGAATTTACAAGATGATAGCAAATAATAGAGTTTTAGACCTGAGAAGACTCAAGAATAATATGTAGTGGTATGTTTAAAAGTTACGGTTCCTTGAGTTTCTGGCCTGAGGGCTCAAGACCATAGTTTCAGGGAACACCAAAGTCAACTTACATAACATAACCCACAAAGACAATGTTCCACATTCAACTTTGGTGAGTAGTGACTGGGATCTTAAAAGCTCACGAGGGGCAAGCTAGAAGGCAACTATTGGTCTCTCTATGTACAGAGGAAAGACCAGTGAAGAAAACTGAAGATGCTTGGACTCAATTAGTTCAATGGACTAACGGACCATGTAAACCTCAGGCACCACAAACCTGAGACTAGAGGAACTAGATGGAGCAAGGCCAGCTACCATGACCGATGCCCTGAAAGAGATCACATTAGAAAGTCCAGGACAGACTGGGAGAAAATGTGGTGCAAAACTCAAAGACATAAAAAATACCATGCTTACTGGTCAGATAGTGACTGCTAGAACCTCAAGAAAATGGTCCTTGGTCACTCAGCAACAGGTAGGTATATAGAGGGGACTTCAACACTAGTGAGGTATGCACACCAGAGAATCATCAATCACTCAAGACCAAAAGAGGAACATTTACCTAAGGACAAAATTCAAAGGGTTGGAATAGAAAGATGAATGAAAACACAAAACCCAGGGGACAAGTGGGATAAATTATATAAATTGGGGAGACTGCCATCATAGAGATGAAAGGAAGGGCCCGATTTGTTTCATGTAAAATTGATTATTTGCTCTGCATAAATCTTTACTCAATAAACACAAAGTTAAAAAAAAAAAAATGTGGTGGTTTCTTTGAAGTTTAGATTAACAAATGTTTCCTGGGAGAGATGATTCAATATCCCATGTGGAAATGCAGTAAACGGAAATAGAATTTATAATCCTAAGAGTTGAAATCAGAATATCATTCTTGCTAATATATAATCCTTTTTAAAATGATGTTTGTGAGAAGATGGAAATGAAAATTATATAATTCAATATAGAATTATTAAATTCCTGAGAATTTTTAATTTATGTGTCTTTATTAGCTTAAAGACAAAAGTTATACTGATGTTAAAAAAAATACAACATCATCATTAGGAAATGAATTAAGTGTAATTTAATAAATGTCCCAAATCTTTGGATTGTTTATAAGCCAATATCAACCTCTTACATAGACCCCTAATACATCCTGGTGTGGCACTGTGGGATAAGCATTGTACTGGTAAATGCAAGGTCAGCAGTTCAACCCACCAGCCACTCTCAGACACCCTATATGGCATCACTATAAATAGGAACCAACTCAATGGCACACAACAACAAATTCCTACTCCACAGCTATGTGGGCTGGTGTATGCCCTGTGCCTCCCTGTTTCTTTTTTCCATGTGTAATTCCATTGTTTTCCTTTGCTTTCCCTTTCTCCTCCTTCTACTATGTTTCTCATCCTAGATCACAAGTGGGTAATCTTAGATGGTTAAAAGTTTAGCTTCTCGTCCAGCTGATAAGACAAGGCATATGCATAAACACACCCACACTTGCAGATAATACCCACTTATCCTGGCTTCAGTGACTGGATGATCAGAGTTCAACCAGAAGTAAAAAGAAGAGGGGGGAAAAAAAAGTATTCTCATACATTTTGATGAACTTGACCTACACCTATGGAAGCAGTA
>NW_006408678.1:7946899-7961735 GCF_000296735.1 Chrysochloris asiatica | reverse complement strand
AAAACATTTAAGGAAAAAAAAAAAAAAGTTTAACTTCTAACTGAGCAGCCAGTAGCATAAACCCATTACCATTTCACAGTAAAAAAGACCAGGTGATATGCTCCTGATACAATTATTGTTGTTATTATTAAATGTTGTCAGTCCCAGCTCATAGTGACCCTATATAAGGTTTCCGAGAAGCAGTTGGAAGGGGTTAACTGCTGACCTTGTAGTTCAAACCAACTTTGTGGCCCAGTGCTTATTCTATAACACCTGACCAGGGGTTCTCTAAAAGACTGGTAGTGGTTGTATGCCGTGGAGTAGGTCCTGACTCATACAGGCCCTGTTTCTGAGACAGTAAATCTTTATGGGAGCAGAAAGCCTCACCTTTCTCCAGAGAAGCGGCTGGAAAATTCAAACAGCTAACATTGGGGTTAGTATGGCTCCCCTTTTTTTTAAAGCTCCTTTTTAAAAACCACAACAATACACTTATCACAACTAAAAATATTAGCAATCATATCTTAATAATTTAAACACATTCTGGATAACTCAATTTAAATAATTAAGTGCCTTGTTGCTTAAGCACTGTGGAATCAGTTCCAACACATAGTGACCCTGCATAGGGTTTCCCTGGCTTTTAAATCTTTGCAGGAGAGAAAGTCTCAACTTTTTTCTACAAAGTGGCTGACAAGCTTGAACCATGGACCTTGTAGTTTGCAGTCCAGTGCTTATCTTATCATATGGAGTCACCATGCTCCCTAACAAATAGCTAGATAATATTTTAAAGATGTAAATATTATTTTAGCACACATTTTTATTTTAAATGATAACTAGCACTACCTGCATATTCACTTAAAATTTCTATCACAATGATTTCCAATTGAATCCATTAATTCTACATAACATCTGTTATTTCTATAGCCAATCTTTATCTTATTCATGAAATATATAGTGATAGCACTATATCAAATATGTTCATGAGACTAGAGTAGTAAACACTCAGTCTACACTAAACTTCTTAGATTTCCCTTTCCTCAAGGAGCTTTCTTGGGTACTGAAAAGAAATGAAATTCATTTGGCATGATTTGTTTCTGATTAACCTTTGCTATCTTCTGCAGTTCGATTTATTGTCCTATTAGTGACACAAAATGACTATTTTATTAATTGTTCAAGCAATTTGCCAGCTATTATTATTCTCCAATACATATATTATCCAGTTGAATTGTTAATATAAATTTATTTTTTCTATGACTTATTTTGTGTAAATATTTTGTTCCTCTCACACTCATTCTCATTTCTACCCTAAGTTGCCTCCCTCCACTAAAAACGTTCAATCGTAAGCTATTGATATTTTTCCTTATACATTTTACCTCAAAATGTTCCTTTGTAAAAATATTTTCTTTTCCTCAATCTAGCTGATTATAAGAGGATGCTGAACTTAAACAGATGTAGGAAATGATTAATTTAAAACAGGAAACATTAAATGTTGTGTTCTAAATTTATATCATTGCTTCATTAATGTAACAGACATTTCCTTTGAGAAAGAGTTGTAATTACCATTTGCACCTTAAGTAAGAATTTCCCTGAAACCTAAGACATCCACAAGTAGCATGCTTCCTTTTAAACAGAGAATAGAAATTTTCATTTTCTCTCAGAATGTTAACAAAAGGGCAGATTATAGAAGATGGGTTAGTAAATGGGGTGAGAAGATGATCTTTAAAATAACTGCTACAAAGGACCTGAATGCTAAACTTGGATCATCAAGTCTAAATAAAGGCCAGCCATCATCTGATTTTATAGTACTATCATAAGTCAGTAGAAGCTCTGGTAGCATAGTGGTTACAAGTCGGGCTGCTAACCTACAGGTCAGCAGTTTGAAACTACTAGCTGTTTCATGGAAGAAAGATGAGGCTTTCTGCTCCCATAAAGATTTATACATTCAGAAACCCTACGCAGGGTCATTAGGAGTCAGAACCAACTCCATGGCACACCTCCACCACCACCACCATCATAAGTCAGAATGTGTAGGAATACCTCACTTCGAAAAACAGAGTTTTGGAAAGCTACATGCTAAGTAAAACTTCATAAATCAAATTACATGTTACGTATATTTAGAGAGTTCGTTAATTAAAGTTATCCTGAAATGAATCCTTTCATACTGCTGAAACAAATAATTATTTTTCATTTATTGATCAACAACTAATAAAATAACAGCTAGATTTATTGAGTGCCTATTACACCGCAGTTTCTCTTTACCTGTGTAAGCTTTAAGAACACCAGTACTAGGCCATGTAGGAGGGTGTATTAATGTCACACCACATTCCTTTGACTTGCCTGTGAGTTCTCTTAATATTGCTATGGATAATTATTCTGGCAGCATCCCACCTCGAGGGCCCACAGCTCTTTCCCCTATTCTTGCCAATACACTACCTGCACCCACATCCCTGGAGACCTGATGTGGCATTGTAGGATAAGCACTGGACCACAATGTTGAGTTAAACCACAAGGTCAGCAGTTCAAACTCACCAACTGCTCCTCAGAAGCCCTATACAGGGCTGCTGTGAGTTGGAAATGACTTAATCACACTTAACAACAATATCCGGAGTCCTGGTGTGGCGCTGTGGGCTAATGCATCAGACTGCAAAGTTGTTTGAACTGCAAGGTCGGTGGTTCAAGTTCACCAGCTTCTCCTTGGAAACCCTACACAGGGTCACTATGGGTCAGAATTGACTCGACGGCACTTAACAACAACAACAACAATACCCACATCTTTATCTCAGGGTCCACTTTGGGGGAACCACTATTAATTAAGACTGTTGGTAATAGAACTGGCCCTAAAAAGCAGTCCCTCAGAATGAAATTCTGGAAATGTATCACTTGCTGGTCAAATGACAGTAAGCATCAAACTTCTAGTGATAAGTAGAGATAACCAACAATGTGCTATAGCAGAACAATGACTAAGATGCTCACCTGGGGCAGCTAAGAATGTAGAACACAAAGAAGGGAAATATACATTTAGACAATTACAGGCAGTCCCCAGTTTAAGAGGAGGTGCCATTTGGATGACTCCCTCATAACTCAGAAGTGACATAAGTTAGACACCTCTTGTTTTTTAACCTTTCATATCATTGTCTTTTCTTACCAGTATCTTTATAAACCTGATCTTTGAAAATCTGCAAGTGAACATCTGAAAATGGTAACATCATCCAGTTAAGCACTGCAAGTACATATAACTAACATTCAGTTGCACAGAAATACATCAGATGGCCATAGTGTGATTCATCCTAACTTAAATATGTGTGTGTTGAGGGCTGCCTGTAGCTCTAATAGTGAAGAGACAGAATGTTAGTCATAACTACAAAGATTCAGGACTTAGTTAGCAATGCTTAACTACTCTAGAAGCTTGGTAGTGCTGGCTGTGTGCCATAGAGTCAGTTCTGACTCATAGTGACCCTATACAGGGTTTCCGAGGCTGTAAATCTTTTATGGGAGCAGAAAGCCTCATCTTTCTCTTGCAGAACAGCTGGTAGTTTCTAACTGCTGACCTTGTGGTTCGCAGCCCGATTTGTAACCACTATGCTACCAGAGCTCCTACTCTAGAAGCTTAGAAGAATGAAAATGGTAGGTGTGGGTGATCCATCTATCAATTCCAGACATGTTGTAAAACTCCAGTCAGTGTTTAAAGTTAACTCTTATTTTCTGCATCCAAGGACAGACTGTACTGAAAACTGAGCCTGGCATGCGACAGAGGACCTGAGCTACAAGTAAGATCAGATGCACAGCCCTCACACACTTTCATTATAATCAGGACACCAGTACTTTGCCATCAGATTAGAAGAACGAGTTGAAAGAATCGAGCAGAAAGACATGGGATGCTATTTGCTGGATGTACTTGACACTAGTGACTCCTCAGATGTCCCTGACCCCTCTAGGCTACCAGAAGTCACTTGACTCCCTTCCATAAGGAAAGCAGCCTTCTATGGCCTGGAGACCATCTGAGGAGAATAACCACCACCAAGACTTGCCCTGATGCCCCTATCACCTGTGAGCCAGTAACTATGGTCAGCTCCTATTCATTATCGCCCTCATTGTGAAGTACAAACCTGCTATAAGAAAATACAGCTTCTTGTGGATTGAAGTTGTTGTTGTTATGTGCCATCGAGTCAGTGCCGACTCATAGCAACCCTATACACAGCAGAATGAAACACTGCCTGATCCTGGATCAACCTCACAATTGTTGCCCAATCCTGGGCCAACCTCACCACTGTTGCCATGCTTGAGTCCACTGATGCTGCCACTTTGCCAACTTGATGGGGGTCTTCCTCTTTTTCTCTGACCCTCCACCTTACTCCAGCGACTGGTCCCTCCTGACAATATGTCCAAAGTATGAGAGATGAAGTTTGGCCATCCTGGCCTCCAAGGAGCACTCTGGCTGCACTTCTTCCAACACAGATCTGTTGGTTCTTTTGGTAAGCCACGGCACTTTCAATATTCTCCTTCAACACCATAACTCAAAAGCATCAATTCTTCTAGTCTCCTGTATTCACTGTCCAGATTTCACATGCATATGAGGTTACTGAAAATACCATGGCTTGGGTCAGAAGCACCTTAGTCCTCAAGCTGACATCTTTGCTCTTCAACACCATAAAAAGGTCTTGTGCAGCAGATTTGCCTAGTACCCCCAAAGCATGCATTAAAACCCTAACCACAGGCTGTTATGATTTGTTGTTGTTGTTAAGTGCTGTCGAGTCGGTTCTGACCCATAGCGACCCTGTACAGGGTTTCTGAGGGTGTAAATCCTTACGGGAGTAGAAAGCCTCATCGTTCTCCCACGGAGCGGCTGGTAGTTTCAGACCGCTGACCTTAAGGTTTGCAGCCCTATTCGTAACCACTACGCTACCAGATAAAATCATTTGGCAATGGGTAGAGTAGATTACCTTCCAAAGTACAATCTAATCAGTCGAGGTCATAGTAGTGTAGGGTAGATCTTAAACATGATCACTACTGAGTTATCAGGAGACTAGCACAGACGCACATGCTAACTGACCTGGGACCTGGGAGGAACAAGATTGCAAATTCAGCCACAAGGAGGTCTTAAGAAGAGCAATGTGGATGTTCCTCTACAACTGGACACAAAGTGTCAACATCCAACAGAGCATCCACAACAGAGAAGACGTAAGCAACCAAGTGGAGAAAATGACTCATCCAATGAATGTCAGCCTGGTTCTGTCCTTGGTCACCTCAATGCTTGCACGACGGACTCGAGTAGAATAGCCTTGTGGGCAGGGGTGGAGGCTAAGAATGAGCACACAAGCCTGGGCTTCTTCTCACCAAGGATGACTGAGCTATTGCCAATGCTAAATGGTTGACCAATCAACAGAAGCCAAAATTGAGTCCTCAGGATAGTGACATTCCTCCAGGACACCAACCAAACATTTGATGACAAGTTGATTATATGAGACCCCTTCCAAATGAAGACACACTAATACATCCTCATTGGGTTTAATGCTTATTTGAATATGTTTTAGCCTTCTTTACCTCTGCCAGTTCTCAACTATTGACACAGGAACCCACAGACTATCTCTCTTTTCAAATAACCCAATGATCAGTGAAAGAAGTGTGACAAATTTGCATGGGACCCATTGAACCTACCTTTTAGGGCATCACCCTTAATTTAACAGTATGATGGAATTAGGGAATGGCCACAAGTCTCAGCAAGAGCACCATCTTGGGAAGAACTCTGAAGGATTCGTGGTTTGTCCTCTAGAATGCAACATATGGGTTCAATCAATGGTCACTACATTATGCTCTGTTCCAATTCTGTTAGAATATGTGGGTCTGGGAAATAAGATGTAGGATAAGCACTGAGCTGCTAACTGCAAGATCATCTACCAGCTGCTCCAAGGGAGAAAGATGAGATTTTCTGCTCCCATAAAGATTTTACACTCTGAATAGGGTCACTATGAATTATCATCAACTCGATGGCAGTGGATAAAGTTGTTGTTAGGCACCATTACATCGATTCAAACTCATAATGACCTTATGTACAATAGAGCGAAACACTGCTTGGTCCTGCACCAACTTCACAATCGTTAACCTTGAGACCATTACTCCTGCCACTTTGTCAACCCATCTTGTTGGAAGTCTTTCTCTTTTTTGATGACTCTCCACTTTATCTAGCATGATATCCTTCTCTAGGCACTGGTCCCTCCTGATAATATGTCCAAAGCATAAGGCATGAATTCTTGCCATTCTGGCTGCCAAGGAGCACTCTAATTGTATTTTTTCCAACACAGATTTGTTTTTGTAATAGTCCATGGTACTTTTAATATTCTCCTCCAACTCCCTAACTCAAATGCATCAATTCTTCTCCAGTCTTCCTTATTCACCATCCAACTTTCATAACACTATTGCTGTTGCTAAGTGCTATTGGTTCCAACTCTTAACAACCCTATCTAGGGTTTCCAAGGACTGGCTGATGAATTCTAACTACTCACCTTGTGGTTCAAACTGACCTTGCAATCCACTGCTTTATGCCATAGCACCACACCAGGACTTCATAAGCATATGAGGCTATAAAAAATGCCATGGCTTGGATGAGGTGCACTTTAGTCCTCAAAGTGACACCTTTGCTCTTGAATGTTTTAAATAGGTCTTGTGCTGCAGATTTGCCTAATACGTCATTTGATTTCTTGACTGCTGATTGTTGATCCAAGCAAAATGTATATAGTCTTTGACAACTTTAATCTTGTCTCCATTTATCATGATATTTTTTACTGGTCCAGTGGTGAGGATTTTTGTTTTCATCACAATGAGATGCAACTCATACCAAAGACTGTGGTCTTTGATCTTCATCAGTAAGTATTTAAGTGTTCTTCATTTTCAGTGAGTAGTGTAGATAGGGAAATAAGGGCCAGAAATAGAATTGGATACTCTCATTCCATGGCCCAGTTGGATAATTTGTACATTCTCAGTGACCAAATAGAGAAATGTGTGTGTCCCATGCTCTCAACATTAGGATTCATGGGATTTTATATTTTAGGCCCCAGATTTAAACTGTTTCAACCAGGGGACACAATAAGTGTCCCTGTTTTATATTCTTCGGGCTGCCATAACAAAGTTTCATGAACTGGGTGTCTTAATAAACAGCAATGTATTCTATCACTGTTATGGAGGATAGAAGTGGAGGAGTAAGCAGGACCACACTCCCTCCAGAGGCTCTAGGGAATGTTCCTCCAGATTTGGGTGGCTCTGGCTTGTTCAAGCATAACGTGAATCTCTGCCCCCAACACTACATGGCCTTACTCTCTGTCTGTATGTGTTCAAATTTCCCTCTCCTTTATGAATTCACGAATCCTAAATCCAAGATGGTTTCATCTTGAGATCTGTAACTAATTAAATATGCAAAGACCATATTTCAAAAGAGAGTCATATTCTGCGGTTCCAAGTGGACATGAATTTGGAAAGGGAGGTGAAGGAGGACACAATTCAGCCCACTACAGTACTGATTCTGCAATTATTACTTCCACTTGTTCTCTATGCCCCTCAAGCCAATAGATCAAAAGACAAAGACACGGTTGCTATTCTAGTAGGAGGAATCAGCACTGCTTGTCAGGAGGAGCTAGGATGGTGCTATACAACAGGAACAGAGAAGAGCACATCGAGAACCCACTCTTGATGCCTTTCTACCCAGTGATAGCTATAACTGGGAAAGTGAAGCAACTGACGAGGACCAAGTATCCAGGGGCTGAGACTCCTCAGGGAGAAAGGCTCTGTCCCTCCACTGGACAAGTAACTTAGACTAAAAGTAAAATGAACCTAGAATGAGTGATTATCTTAGTTTCGTAATGCCACTATGACAGAAAAAACACAAAGAGGAAGCTCTTTTTTTTTTTGTAAACAAACAAAAACTTATTTTGTTACAACTTAGTAAGCAGGAAGTTTTAATTCAGAGCAGTCACTGGCTCTAAGGAAAGACTTTCATTCTCTGTCACCTCTGGTCCTTGTCTCGTTTCAGCTTCTGGTCTTGGTTCCTTGGTGCTCTTATTTGGCAATATGATTCTTCCCCCATCCTTGCTTGCAGATTCTGTGCCTAATCTGCTGTTTTTAGAACTCAAAAGACATAGGTTTATGATACACACTACACCTACACTGACATGGTCTCATTAACATCGCCACAAAGTCCTATTCCTAAATGGGATTACATCCACAATTAAATAGGATTTGTAATACATATTTCGGGAGAACATAATTCAATGTATAACATTAGGGAAAGAGAAAGTAGTAAATGTTAATTATGGCCTCAGAACCAGGTGCAGCAGTGACTATAGTTTATTTCAGTGCCATTTTAAATCATATTAAGGGATTGTTGCCAGCTACAATCTTGAAACAGCAAGAACTTGATGTAAAGCATAAGCTCATCTGATGGTCCAAGGGAACAACTGTAGCAGATATTGTTGATCCCCATCCCCCTACCTCCTTACCTCATCTTTAAATTCAGCTGTAGTTGCAGATGACAATGACTAAACATGACAACAGTATCCCACCTCAAGGAGATACATCTCTGTTTTACTGCCTGAGGTTTCTCTCCAGTAGCATGGGAGATTACTCAGTTTACGTGCAAAGTATACCAAAAATGCCTGTGATTTCAGATTTCCAGCAAGGCATTAGAGCCATAGACAAACATTTGAGCTTCCATGCCCTCAGTGAGATAATTGTAAGACACTTTCTATATACTTATTCAGAAGTTCCCCAGAGGGAACAAGTCCAAGTTGCCTGAAGAAGTAACTTGCTCTTAGAGTAAACTTTACTGGCTTTTCTCCCTCTTATATATCCTAAATGTAACTCTTCCTCACTTGAGCTTTCTGGGCCATCACATTCCAAATAAATCATCTACACCCTAGACTTTTATTTCAGTGCTTGCTTTTGAAGGGAATCCAATTTAATAACCGGTTATATGCAGATGTTACAACCTTGCTTGCTGAAAGTGAAGAGGACTTAAAACATTTACTGATGAAGATCAAAGATCACAGCCTTTGGCATGGATTGCATCTCAAAACAAAAATCCTCGCCACTGGACCAATAAACAACATTCTTATCAACGGAGAAAAGACTGAAGCTGTCAAAGACTTCAATCTTCTTGGATCAACTATCAACACTCACAGAAGCAGCAGTCAAGAGATCAAACGACATATTACATTATGCAAATCTGCTGCACAAGACCTTTTTCAAGTGTTGAAGAGCAAAGACGTCAGTTTGAGGACTAAGGTGCACCTGACCCAATCCATTTCATTTTCAATAACCTCATATGCATGCGAAAGCTGGACAGTGAATAAGGAAGACTGTAGAAAAGTTGATGCTTTTGAGTTATGGTGTTGGAGGAGAATATTGAAAGTGCCATGGGCTGCCAAAAGAACTAATAGATGCGTTTTGGAAGAAGTGCAGCCAGAGTGCTCCTTGGAGGCCAGGATGGCCAAACTTTACCTCTCATACTTCAGACATATTGTCATCAAGGACCAGTAGCTTGAGAAAGATATCATGCTTGGTAAGGTGGAGGGTCAGAGAAAAAAAGGAAGACCCCCAGCGAGATGGATTGGCAAAGGGGCAGCATCAATGGACTCAAGCGTGGCAACAGTAGTGAGGTTGGCTAAGGATCGGGCAGTGTTTCATTCTGCTGTGCATAAGGTCGCTATGGGACAGTACCAACTCGATGGCACCTAACAACAACAACTACTACTGTCCAAAGTACAAGAGATGTTTTACATTGTTTGCTGTGGCTGTGCTTTTCCCACGATAGATTTGTTTGTTGTTCTGGCAGTCCGTGATATATTCAGTATTCTTCTCCAACACAATTCAAAGGCTTTTACTTGCACATGAGGCACATCCATCTTCCTAATCTGCCTTAGTCTCCATGCTCCACCGAAACTTCTGTATTATGGGTGACCCTGCTGGTATCTAAAATACCAATGGCATAGCTTCTAGCATGACAGCAACACTCAAGCAACCTCAGCATGACAAACTGATGAGTGGTGGCATTGGCCATTGATACCTTTATTTTTTGGATTATCAATTCTATTCTATTGATCTATATTTGTCCTTATACCAGTAATATACTGTTTTTAAGGATTTCTGGTAGCATAGTGGTTACACATTGGGCTGCCAACCTCAAGGTCAGCAGTTCGAAACTACCAGCGGTTCCTCAGGAGAAAGATGAGGCATTCTGCTCCCGTAAAGATTTATAGCCTCGGAAACCCGGTACAGGGTTGCTATGTGTCGGAACCGACTCCATGGTACTTACCAACAACAATTGCTGTTCTACCCTTCTTATAGATAAGGAAACTGAGTTGAGGTACAGAAAGTTTAAACTGATCGGTGTCACACAGTTAAAATGTGATGGTGCCAGAAGTAGAACCTAGGTAGTCTAGTCAAGATCCCATCCCCTTTACCTGGACCATTCACTAAATTATCTTTTAAAAGCCTGTATCTTTGTATCTAATTGTCTTAGAGAAAAACATTCCTTTTTTATTTTTTTCTACAGCAGGTATAATAGTACCTACATAATAAAATAAAGCTGAATTACATCTGGTAATTATGTAATATAGGTTTTAATGTAATCTTATAATAACAATCTCTATCTCTGTCTTCATTTAGCATACAATTTATCTGATCCCTTAAAAACATAGCTACATAAAACAAAACAAATAGCCTTATGCATTTTTGAACAAAGTAAGTTCAAAGCAATAGTTGCTGGTGATGTTTCTCCCCAGGAAGTAGAAAGTCACCAAGATGATTTAACCAGGTTAGGAGTTTTGAAATCGACACAAAACTTATTTATACTAGCTAAATTCACACTAAGGAGCTCTGGTAGCATAGTGGTTATGAATCAGGTTGCTAATTGCACAGTCAGCAGTTCGAAACTATGAGCTGCTCCACAGGAGAAAGATGAGGCTTTCTGCTCCCGTAAAGATTTACAGCCTTGGAAACCCTGCACAGGGCCACTATGGGTCAGAACCGACTTGACGGCACACAACAACAACAACAATCTTTTTAAGAGCAAACTACAGGTCTTTCTCCTTCAAAGATGCTAAGTGAATTCAGAGCGCCAAACTTTCAGTTAACAGCTGAGCACTTACCCAATTGTTCTGTCACCAAGTCTTGTACTAAAGCATATAGCCCTCTGTTGGCAATTAGGGTTTGACTTATAAAACCCTACCAGGCAGAGGCAACCTGCAGCATAAGGTTTCTGAGAATGCAAATCTTTAAGGGAGCAGACAGCCTCATCCAGCCGCTTTGGAAAGGTTGTTGGGTTTGAACCATTGATCTTGTAGTTGACGGTGCAATGCTTAACCCCCTGCACCATTAGGACTCCTTACAACACATTCTGCTGTTGTTAAGTGTCGTGGAGCTGGTTCCGACTCATAGCAACCCTGTCTAGGGTTTTCAAGGAGTGGCTGGTAGGTTGGAACTGCTGATGTTGCAGTTAGCAGTCCAGTGCTTATCCTATAGTATGACACCAGGACTCCTCGAAATATATAGAGATTCATACAAAATGAAATAACTCTGAGCGGAAAATGTTCTCCAAAGGATAACATTCCCACGGGCTTCAACTACATCAGAAGGATTCTGAAACTTTCTAACACATGCTAAAAGGAACAAAATTTTCACTTAAGCTATCCTTTCACAAAGACAAGTTATGTGTCTACTAGAAAATGAAATTTTAAATGTAAGCCATTAATTCATATCATTAAGAGTCTGAAAAATTGCCTTTATCTATGCACTACTTTAGCTGAGACTAGCCTGATAAATCCTTCCATTAGAGGTTTTAATGGCGAAACTAAGCAGACAATGCCAGAGACTCCAGGAATCTTTTTCAAGTGTTTTACAAATAAAGCTTCCCAATCCTTCAAGAAAATGAGACTCTAAAAATAACAAATTCTCACTCACCCTACTCACATTCCCCAGAAGAGTCACTCTTCACAACCCAACCTATCCAAACTGAGAGTAGAGATATGAACATTAATGGTGTCATTGATTTTAGAGAGAAAATGAAAACAACACAGATGGTAAACGAAGCCATCTCGATCATAGCTCTGCCTTTCATAAAGACTGTTGTTGCTGTTATTAAGTGCCATCCAGTCAGTTCCAACTTTACAGTGACCCTCTATAGGGTTTCCGAGGAATAGGTGGTGAGTTTGAACCACCGACCTTGCAAGTGAAACCGACCTGGCAGTCCTGTGCATTATTGGATAGTGGCACACCACAACAATGCATACTAATAATTTTCTTGTATGAAAACATCCTGTCTGACTTGTTGGATTTCAAGGAAAAATGAAATACATTTTTAAAAAACATAATCTTTTTTCTTCTGTTTTGGGTTTTTGTTTTTTTACTAATTTGTTGGTTTTGGGGTTCTAGTTGCAATCAAGTCTAAATAAGTATTACATGGAAGTGCTTTTTTTTGCAAGTACCTTTCAGCTACACGATACAGAAAAAAGAGCCAGGAGTAGAAGGTGTCCTTTGGACCTGAAGCATTTGTACAGGGAACCTACTAGAACCAAGAAGAAAGGGTGCTCTTGAACTGACACCTTCAAACTTCTAGGCTCCTAAGCTGTTAAGAAAAAAAAAGAATCTGTGTTTGTTAAAGCTATCCCACTGTACTAGTTCTGTTACAGTAGTGCATGATAACTAAGGCAATCAGTAAATGCTTTTAAGTTCTCTTCACTTTCAGCAAGCAAGGGTGTGTTGTTTGCATGTTGAAGGTTGTTAATAAAGGAGCTCTGATAGCACAGTGGGTTACACATTTGGCTGCTAACCACAACTCCACAGTTCAAATCCACCAGCTTCTCTCACGCCCAGGGCAAGATGAAGGAAAAAGCAAAAAGGCTGAATGGAGACTACAACAAAGATAAAGAAACACAAGTGGGACTGTGAGCTTCAGGTAAAGGAGAGAGAAATGGACTGAATGTTTACTAGGAGAGAGAGCTGAGCAGACACAATAATAAGAGAGACTGGTCACCTGTGCCTGCAATCAGACACAGGCAGCCATCTTGAGCTTTTGTGAGCAGCTTCAGAGAAGAAAACATAGTAGCATCGCAAGAACATACCTGTGGCTCAAGGACATAAAGGTGCAATTGTTTTTCTCTTGTACTCCACATTCTCCTAGTGACCACAGGTAAAGCCGGCCCCCACACTCATACTCTCTCTCAGGAAAGCTGCTGCTTTCCTGACAGAACCACAGGCAGGGGAGTGCAGAATTGTGAGCTCCAATTAAAGAAGTCGGGGCTATCCACATTAACTTCATTCAGGTGGACCCTGCTCCAAATCTGCAGTCATCCCTGGCCAGTCCTGGACTAGACCTCACTAGGAGATACAGCTGAACAAATGCATGGGGATAAAAAAAAAGAGAGAGGCTGATGATCTAGGCCAAAAGGCCTGGTGTTGTATTACCTTCTTGAACTTTCTCAGGTGACTTTGAAGGCCAAGAGGGCAGTAGGTGGTGCAAAGACATACCATTTATTGGTGGAGAGAAAAGTACATTTTTTTTTTCCTTGACCCCCACCCACGTAAACTTCTGTAGAAGCTTCTGCTCTCTGGGTTTTCCCAAGTCACATGAAATTGTGTGAGGAACCGGCAGCACCATATCCCAGAAGCTCAGATGTTGTCTGCTGCAGACCTCCAGAGCTGATTCTGCTCACCCCTAGACAAGCAGGATGGAAATACCCTGATACCCCAGCTGCTTTGTGATCTGCATGAACTTCTTCCAGATTGGGTATGCAGAAAAGACAAGAACTTCATCTAGGGATCAGTGTTACAGTTTTACCTTATGACATGAGGTGCTTGACTAGCAGGAGACTGCAGAATTTTCTTCTCTCTGGGTCTAACACCAAAAACAAACTATAGACCAATATGCCTCACGAACACAGATGCAAAAATTCTAGCCAATAGAATTCAGCAATATATCAAAAAACAAAAAACATTATGACCAAGTAGGATTCATACCAGCGATGCAAGCGTGGTTCATTATTAGAAAAACAATCAATATAATCCACCAAATCAATAAAAATTAAATAATAATAAAAAATGAAAAGAAACACATGATGACATCAGTTAATGCAGAAAAGGCATTTGACAAAATACAACATCCATTCCTGATTTAAAAAAAATAAATAACCACTTAACAAAGTAGGAATTGAAGGGAAATTCCTCAACATATTTAAGAGCATATATGCAAAAACAACAGCCAACATCACTCTCAACAGAGAGAAACTGAAAGCTTTCCCTTTGCGAACAGGAACCAGAGAAGGATGCCCTTCATTACCACTCCTATTCAATAATGTGTTAGAAGTCTTGGCCAGAGCTGTAAGGCAAGAAAGGGAAATTAAAGGTATCCAAATTAGCAAAGAAGAAGTAAACCTCTCTCTATTTGAAGATGATATGATCCTGTAAATAGAAAATCCCAAAGACTAAACAAGAAAATTACTAGAATTGAAAGATTCAACTAAGTAGCAGGGTACAAGATCACTATACAAAAATCAGTTGGATTCTTTTATATTAATAAACACAGCTCTGAAAAGGAAATTAGCAATACATTACCATTTACAATAGCCACTCAAAATATGAAATGCTTAGGAATAAATCTAACCAAAGAAACAAAGAATCTATACAAAGAAAACTACACAATGCTGCTATAAGATACCAAAAGAGACTTACAAAAATGGAAGCATATACCATGTTCATGGATGTGAATGTCAACAATATCCAATGCAATCTATAGATATAATGCAATCCCAATTTAGATTTCAACATCATTCCTTGAAAACACAGAGAAACTAATCACTAACTTTATATGGAAAAAAAA
>NW_006408678.1:7937293-7946439 GCF_000296735.1 Chrysochloris asiatica | reverse complement strand
CACAAACCACTGCCTTGTTTGTGCTGTACTCACAATTGTTAGGCTTAAATCCATTGCTGCTGCCACTGCACCAATCCATCTGATTGGGGGTCTTCCTCTTTTTCAGTGACCCTTTATTTTACCAAGCTTGATGTCCCTGATAATATGTCCAAAGTATAAGAGAAAAAGTCTCACCATCCTGGCTTCTTAGGAGCATTCTGGCTGTACTTCTTCCAACAAAGATCTATTTGTTCTTCTGGTAGTCCATGGAACTTCTAATAATCTTCTCCAACACCATAACCCAAAAGCATCAATTCTTCTACAGTAGTCTTTATTCATTGTCCAACTTTCACATGTATATGAGGCCATTGAAAATACCATGTTTGTGGCAGGTGCACCTTAGTCCTCAAACTGACATGCTTACTCTTGAACACTTTGAAGATGTCAAGTGCAGCACATCTGCCTAATGCAGACTAATAGAACATGTGAACATCATCAGTCTCCATGACTCTGAGATCTAAATGGTGCCTGGCTACCACTGTCAACTGCTCTGAAAGATCACATTAGAAGGTCACAGATAGAGTGCCAGAAAATGTGAAACAAAATTCAAATTTTTTTTTTTTCAAGACAAGGCTTATTGGTCAGAAAGAGACTAGAGGAATCCAAGACTGTGGCCCTTGAGTACCCTTCAGATCTGAAAAGGAACTCACACTTGTGGCCCAATTTTCATCCAAGCAGTAAATTGGTATATAACAGGGACAACTGCCCGAGTACAGTATGCTCAACATAGAATGGTCAGTCATTCCAAATCAAAAGGGCAACATTTACCTAAGGCCAAAGTTGAGACGGGATGGGTAGGTGGTTGGAAATAGGGATTACAAGGACAAAGCAGAATAACTGTTGTTTCATTAAGGGGATTGCAATCATTGACATGAAACAAAGTACATGACTTGCTGAATGTAGAACTGATGCTCTTGTCTCTAATCCTTCACTCAATTCATAATAAAAAGGATTTAGAACATATTTACAGCCTCAGAAACCCTATAGAGGATCGCTATGAGTCAAACCAACTTGACAGCGTACAAGCAGGAGCAGCAGCCACAGACTATTAATAAGCCTACTTTCAACCTTCTTCAAATAGTCCTGCTTCTCAGATTTTTACTTAGCAAACAGAATAAATATGGTGAAAATGTAAAACCCTGATGCACATCTTACCTGATTTTAAACCACACAATATTCCCTTACATTGAATGACAGCCTCTTTCTTGGTCTATACACAGTTTTCACACGAGCACATTATGTGTTCTGTAATTCCCATTCTTCACAATGTTATCCACAATTTGTTATGATACACACAGTCAATTGCATGTACACAGTCTATAAAACACAGATACATGTCTTTCTGGTATTTTCTGCTTTCAACCAAGATCCATGTGATATCAGCAATGATATCCCTCTTTCCACACATTCTTCTCAATCTGGACTGAACTTCTGGAAGGTCCTTGTTGATGTGCTATTGTAAACATTTTTTTAAATTATCTTCAGCATACTGTATTCATTGTTAAATTATCTTCAACATAACTGTATTTACATGTGACATTAATGACATTGTTCAACAAATTCCTGTATTTTGTTGGACCACCTTTCTTTGGAGTAGACATATATGCATCTCTTCCAGTTGGTTGGGCAGGTAGCTATCTTCCAAATTTTTAGGCATAAATGAGTGAGCACTTGCAGTATTGCAAGCACGTGTTGAAATACCTGATTTGGTATTCCGTCAATTCTTTGAGACTAGCCTTTGTCAATGTCTTCAGTGCAGCTCAGATGTCTTCCTTCTGTACCACTGGTTCTTGATCACGCTAAACCCTGTAATATTTGAACACCAATGGTAGCTCTCATGAACTTGTTTTAATTTTTGTCAATTGCAACCTGAACTTACATATAAGAAAGTGATGGGTCCATTCTGCAGCCAGCCTCAGCCTTATTTTGATGAATTATATTGTTATTCTAAATCATCATAGTCATTGTGATAACTGTACATTCCATCTGGTGAGATCCACATTTATAATCGCCATTTATATTGTTGAAAAATGTTATCTGCAATGAATAAGTCTTTGTCTTGTAAAATTCAATCATGGGATCTCTGGCATTAACTCTATCTCAAAGGCCATTTTTTTCAACGAATAATCCTTTAATCATTCCTTCTTCATTTTCAACTTTCACATTCCAATCACGAGTATTTTTCAATGCATCATGATTGCATGTTTGATGAAATTCAGACTACAGATGTTGGTAAAATCTTCAATTTCTTCATTTTTGGCACTAGTGGTTGGTATGGAAATTTCAATAACTGTTGCATTAATTAGCTTTTTTTGTAGGGCTCTGGATATTATCCTATCACAATGTTGTACTTCAGGATACATCTTTAAACGTTCTTTTTTGATGATGAATGTGATATTGTTCCTCTTCAGTTTGTGACTCCTGGCTTAGTAGACCATATGATTATCTGATTTTAAATGGCCAATACTTGTCCATTTCAGTTCACTAATGCCTAGGATATGAGTCTTCAAGTGTGAAATTTCATTTTTGACACCTTTCAAGTTTCCTATTGTTGTTGTTAAGTGCCATCGAGGCAGTTCTGACCCACAGCAATACTGTATAGGGTTTCCAAGGAGCAGCTAGTGAGCTTTAACTGTGGCCCTTGCAGTTCAAACTGAGCTTGCAGTCCAGCACATTAACCCACAGAGCTACACCAGGACTCCTCCAACTTCCCTAGATCCACATTTATACATTTCATGTTATGATTATTCATGGGTATTTGCAGCTGTTGCCTCTCATTTTGAGTGGTGACACATAGCAAATCTATGTCCCAAAAGCCTGACTCCATCATTAAGGGAAACTTTACCATGAGGAAAAGACCTGGTGGTGCTGTGGGCTAGGCCTTGTGAGCTACTAACCACAAGGTGGGTGGTTCAGACTCACCAGCTGCTCCGCGAGAGAAAAACGAAGCTGCCTGTTCCCATAAAGATTTACAATTTCAAAACCCTAGAGCCACTTTGAATCCGAATAGACTAGAGAGCAGTGAGCTTGGTTTTGTTTGTTTTTATTTACCTTTGGAGGCATTTCTTACACACTTGTGTTCTGAGTGCCTTCCAACTCAATGGCCTCATCTTCCAGCAGTATATCAAACAGTGTCCCACTGCTTCTCAAGCTTTTCACTGGCCAATCTGTCTTAAAAGTAGATCACCAGGTCCTTCTTCCAAGTCTATCTTAGTCTGAAAGCTCTGATGAAACCCGACTACCATACATGACTCTGCTGGTATTTCAAATACCAGTGGCATAATTTCCAGTAACACAGCAACATGCAAGTCACCACGGTGTGACAAACAGACACACACCTGTAAGCCCAGCCCCTGGGAAGGTAATGTTTGTTCTGCATGCTAAGCAGTTAGCTGGGAGAATAAGAGTAAGACCAAAAGGACAACACTGATTACAAAGCAAAGATGAGACTAGAGGAAGGAAACTAGAGTTTTGGAAATGAAACAACCAGCAAACAACTGGAGAATATAATGAAGGATTATAAGGACGGTAATGAACGTCACAGAACAATTTGTGTGGAAACTGTCAAATAGGAACATAACTTCCTCTGCAAACTTTCACCAAGAGCACAAAAATTATTATTAAAAGAAGAATCAAAAGAACATTCCAGGACAACGGAATAGAAAGTGCAAAGGCCTCAAATAGTGAAATAGTAGGACACATTTTGTAAACCCATACACAGTTTGGTCATTCTGAATTCCTGGGAAAATGCCAGCAAAAAGCAGAGGGAAGATCGTAACATGCTTTGGATGCCAGTCTTAAAGCCTTAGAGCCATACCAAGATGAAGATGGTGGGTAATTCCTAAGGGATTCTAAATAAGAGATCATGGTCAGATCTGTGTTCAGTAAAACCTTGCTAATAGTCAGCCATTAACAGGAATCCAGAAAAGGAAAGAGCTAAAGAAATGGGGAAAAGGAGAGAAGAGGGAATAATTAAGAGGCATTTTGAAGATGGTCAAAACTTGATGAAAGAGACATTTTTTTCAATATTGTTCTTTCTTAATCTCTGCCTCTGATAAAAGATATCTTCTCCTTAGTACCCGTATCATTTCCTTCTACTTTGATGGACATTTTTAAAACTTTCTTCACATGTCTCTCTCACCCTGCTATAAACTCACTTTGGGCAGAGACTATGGCTTATGCCCCCGTGTTCTCAACAGGGAGTCCCTGGGTAGTGCCATGGTTAATGAGCTCAGCTGCTAACCAACAGGTTGGCAGTTTGAGTCTACCCAGAAGCACTAGCTCTGGAACTGTCGGCCACTGAATACTCACCAAGTAGAGTGTGCCTCTCACACATACAGGGCTACCGTGAGTCAGAACTGACGCACTGACAATTGTTTGGGTTGTTGGCTTCTTTTCAGCAGTGCTGGAAGTCTGGTGAGAAAGGGGAGGCACTCATCTCAGATTCATGCAACTGCAGGGCTGAATCCTATCTCTATTTAAATTTCTGATATTTTAGCATTGTGGATTTTTTCAAATTCATTTTTATAAAAAGATTACAGTCAGACAGTATTTATCTTGATTGTTGAGGGCTTTTTTATAAAGTATATTCTTAAATTGTCTACCCATGGCAAGTACCTCCCTTTCCTCAGCCTAGTTCCAGCCCTGATTCTTTATACATGACACGGTGGCTATAGGCACTTTACTATGTGCTGAATGAAGACATGGGGAGGTGGGGAGACAAATGGCACAACCCACAAGATGGATGGCAGTGCAGACAGTGACTACAGGAGGAGCAAAGTGGGAGGTCTCTGGAAGAAGACAGTGAGTTCATACTGCATGTCAGAAGCACTACTTGGTATATGACTTTATAGATTCATCTATTATTCAACACTGGCAGCATTTACAATAGGGAATATTAAAGACTGACAGTGCTCAGGATATTTTCCCATTATCTTTTTTAAAATTACATTAATATTTGAGGTAATGCTGCAAGATCCAATTCCTTAGCACAGCTTAAAAGTTAACATTGTTTAGAACACCAAGAGGAGCTGCTCCTTATACAAATGTCTGTACTAACACCTGAAGTCTTCAGCATTACTCTTTCAAATACTCTACCAGAAAGGCATTTTACCTGACCACCCTATGCAAATAGTTCCCTTTGCTTACTTTTCTTCATGACATTTACCACCAACTCATTCACATACACATAAACACAAATGATGGTAAGTCAAAAAATACTGCTATGAACTCACAGAATCATTGATTAACCAAAATATAAAAATATGAAGCTAGTGTCTCTTAACACATCCTACATTTAGGTATAGACACTTCTGAAGGTGGCGTTTCCATCTCTCTATCCCTACCGAGAACACTTCACTGTGATCATGAAGAACCTGTACATAGTCCAAGACACAGCTAGTAAAACAATAGGATACTGAATATTCAAAATCAGAAAAGGTGTGATTATAACATTTCATCGTACTTACTCAACATATTTATACTTAATTCAATAATTATTTGCCGAGCAAATAATATGGTTCACTAGATTACATGAAGAAGAACCTGCCAAAAGGAACGGAGGCTCATTAACAACCTGCAATATGCAGGTGAAACAACCTTGCTTACTGAAAGTGATGAGAACTTAAAATACTTACTGATGAAGATGCATTGCATCTCAATATGCACTGCATCTCAATGTAATGAAAACAGAAGTGTTCACAACTGGACCAATAAATAACACCATGACAAAAGGAAAAAGGGTTGAATTTGTCAAAGAATTCATTTTCCTTGGATCCACAATCAACACACATGTAAGCAAAAGACAAGAAATCAAATAACATATAGCATTAGGCAAATTATCTGCATAAGACCTCTTTAAAGTGTTTGAAGAGCAAAGATATCGGATTAAGGGCTAAGGTATACATGACCCAATCCATGGTATTTTCAACAGCCTTATATGCAAAGGCATGTGTGGACCATGACAAGCTTTGGACAGCATTGTGGAAAATGAGTAATCCAGAACACTTAATTTTCCTCATAAAGAACCTGTACACTGATGAGAGGAGATGGGAATAGCAATCATGTGGCACAACAGTGAATAATTCCTATCAGGACTGATTGTGAGGGTTGGAAATGTAAAGGTAGACATTTTGTAGCAAAAGGAGGGAAGTGGTTAACTTTGCAGTCCAGGAGTGGAGATCCCTGGAACCATCAAGGGATAAGAGCAGAGTGCGGGACCCTACCCAGAGAAACAGTGATGCCAGAGATGGAGACAGAGACGATGATGTGGAGAGAGGGAACGGCTGGGAACTCTAGACCCAGAGAGGGAGAAGAGCTGTGTTCTGATGACCGGGGGGCAAGCTTACAGGGTATACACTTTGGTTGGTTGATGATGCATGGAGGGGATTGGAACCATGGCAATGAAACTATATAAGATAGGATGAATGTAAAGCTAATGTTCTCCCATGTAAACTATCACATAATCCACAATAAAACATTGAAAAAAAAAACAAAAAAGAACCTGTACGTTGACAAAGAGGCAGTTGTTCAAACACAACAAAGGGACACTGAATGATTTTAAATCAAAAAAGATTGTGTTCTATCCCCATACTTATTCATTCTATATGCTGGGTAAATAATCCAAGAAACTGGATTATAAGAAGAACTTGGCATCAGGATTGGAGGAAGTTTGATTAACTGCCTGCTAAAAGCAAAGAGGACTAAAAATACTTACTAATGAAGATCAAAGAGACCACAACCTTTGGTATGGATTGCACCTCACTGTAAAGAAAACAAAAATCCTCACCACTGGACCAATAAAAAACATTCATATAAATTGGAAAAAAATTGAAGTTGTCAAAGACTTCATTTCTCTCAGATATACTATTGACACTCATGGAGTCAGCAGTCAAGAAATCAAATGACATATTACATTAGACAAATCTGCTTCACAAGGTCTCTTTAAAGTGTTGAAGAGCAAAGATGTCAGTTTGAGGACTAAGGTGTGCCTGACCCAAGCCATAGTATTTTCAATAGCCTCATGTACCTGTGAAAGTTGGACAATGAATAAGGAAGACCACAGAAGAATTGATGCACTTGAGTTATGGTGTTGGACAATATTAAAAGTACCATGGACTTCCAGAACAAACAAATCTTTGATAGAAGAAGAACAACCAGAATGCTCCTTAAAGCCAAGATGACCAGACTCCATTTCTCACATTTTGGACATAATATCGGGAAGAATTAGTCTCTGGAGAAAGACATCATGCTTGGTAAAGTGGAGGGTCAGCAAAAAAGAGAAAGACCCTAACAAGATGGATCTGCACAGTGGTAGCAGCAATGTGCTCAAGTGTAACGACAACTGTGAGGTCAGTGAAGGACCCGGCAGTGTTTTGTTCTGTTGTACAAAGAGCTGCTATGAGTCGGAACTGACTCAATGGCACCTAACAACAACAGTCAAATCCTAGGAGTCCTGATTGCACAGTGGGTTCTTCATTGGACTGTTAACTGAAAGTTCAGCAGTTCAAATCCACCAGCTACTCTGTGGGAAAAGCGGAAGCTTTCTGCTCCTGTCAAGATTTGCAGCCTGGGAAACCCTATAGATATATAGATATATATTATACATATATACATAGTGACATATATATTATGTGTCACTATGAGTCTAAATAGATTAAATAGCACATCATTACCACCAACACTTTCCTGAACAATTCTGTGCACTTTGATAGACACCACATGAAAACGGAGTTTTGGCATCCTGAAGTGATTCAAATTACATTCCTTTTCAATGTTATTTGAGTTCAGGGAACAAAAAAAAAGGACTGAAAGGACAAGATAAAGGTTTTAGGTTGGAAAAGAAGCAAAATTTCTTAAAAGAATTCTCATAGAATAGCTCATGTCACCATTGAAGAATGAGAAGGAACACAGTCATGATGGAAAAAAATTTCCCATCACAGTTGGACACTCAGCATATAGAACAGATGCCATTGAAGGTCATGTCAAAGGACGGGAAGGTCAAGGAGGCTTACACTGGTGCAGAAATAAGACAAAGTAAATAACAAAAACTCTGTATGGATAAAAAACTGGAGGCAGGTGATCACAAGAAGATACTGGAAATCCCTTGTGGCCCAAACCAAAGATGCACTGGCAAATAAAAGCAATAAGCTTGGCATCTGACCTGTAGTTTTACCTTGATGTTTTCTAGTTAGAAAATCAGTGAGCTTGGGTTCTAATAGTCTGTGGCCAGATGAGATCCAAATCTCTGCATAAAGCTTTCACCCTCAAAGGCTACCTGTTTAATTATCACTGCCTGACAGGAAGATGAAAATAAACTTGGCTATCTTAGTAAAGTTGATTTGAACTACATGGTCCCTGAAGACTAGTAGCACTTAACAACATCTCTGGAGTTTTATGGTTAGAATATGAGCTGTTATCTTCTTGAATGCAGTTATCTACTCTCCAAATCAAAGTTGTTCGATAAGAGGTAGGCACCTAATCCAAGCTGGGCCAATCAATGAAAATAAATATGATTTTTTTTTAAACTGTTTTATTGTGAATTATGTGATCGTTTACATGGGGGAACATAGCTTAACATTCATCCTGTCATATATCGTTACACTGCCATGGTTACAATCCCCTCCATGCATCATCAACCTACCACAGGGTACACCCCGCAAGCCTGCTCCTTGGTCCTCAGCACACAGCCCCTCTCCCTCTCTGGGTCTAGAGTTCCCAGCTGTTCCATCTCTCCACATCATCGTCTCTGCCTCCATCTCTGGCATCACTGTTTCTCTGGGTAGGGTCCCGCATTCTGCTTTTCTCCCTTGATGGTCCCAGGGCCCTTCACTTCTGGCCTGCAAAGTGAACCACTCTTTCCTGTATATGTAAGAGAATTTTTTCTTAGATCACTTTTATCATTTAAGTAGCCTCACTGTTGTGGTGTTTTTAGGACAGATCTTCAACAAAGGATCAGGAAATACGTTATCTGTAAGACTCTCCTTTTAGTATATAAGCCTCATTCCCTTAGGCCTGATGCCTGCACAAAGTTACTGATAGAGAGGACCTCCAGGCACCATCTTTTAGGTTCTTATACATACAGGAAACCACCACTTGTCTGTCAGTTC
>NW_006408678.1:7933535-7935808 GCF_000296735.1 Chrysochloris asiatica | reverse complement strand
CCAGTTGTCAAGTCGATAGTGACCTCTGGGTTGCAATGGTTGCACAGAAACACTGTTCCTTGGTATCTTATATAACCATTTAGGAGTAGATCACAACCTTTCTCCCAAGATACCTCTGTTGTTGTTGTTAAGTGACGTTGAGTTGGTTCCGACCCATAGCAACCCTGTATAGGGTTTCCAAGGAGTGGCTCACGAGCTTGAATCAGAGGGTTCAAACTTCAGTTAGTAGTCAAGAGCTTAACCATTTCTGCCTTATCTAGACTTATCTGGACTTATCACATTAGGAAGCACAATTTGTTGTTGTTGCTAATCAGTGCCACAGAGCTGGCCAACTCACTGAAGCTGTACATCTCTGAGGAGCACAAAGCCTCATCTTAGAACCCATAAAAGTATAATTGTTGTTGCTGTTGTTGTAAGTGCTGTCAAGTTGGTTCTGATTCATATAGAATGCATAATGAGAACCCATAAAAACGTCCACATTCTCTGATGAATGCTATGTTGTTGCTGTGGTTGTTAAATGCCATCAAGTCTTAACAACCTGATACAGGGTTTCTGAGACTTGTAAATATTTGGGAGAACAGAAAGCCTCATCTTTCTCTTGCCAGGCAGCCGGTGGGATAGAACTGCGAACCTTGTGGCTAGCAGTCCAGGGCTTATCTTATAGGTGCCCATTACAAATATTCTAATAGTCATCAAATCTTTAAGGAAAGCCATATGTATTTACAAAATGAAGTCATCAGCCAAATATATTCTTGGCATTTAAAGTTTAAAGTTCACTGTTTTCTTACTAATATAACTGAAAGTTGAAATGTATTCTCTACTTATACATTATCATATTCCCTGTTACAGAAAATACACTGTATAATAAAGTAGTTATTCACAAGTCATATGAAAAAATAACTGGTCCTGAATTTTATCTTGCAGAAGATCAAAACAATCTTAAGAAATAAGGAAGATGGTGTCTAGGACAACAAAAATTCAGAGAATAACACAAAATCATAAATACTTCAAACTCAACTGAATTCAAAGTCTCTAACCATCTATGATTTTATAAAGTTGCTCACAAATGGCTTTAATGACTGATTTATCTAATCACATTGCCCTTACATGTTGCCCTAGATGATGTGCTAAGTAGAGCAGCTGTGAATAAACAGAAAGAGAAAGAAGCAACAGCAAACACACAAATACACTTCAAAAACAAACTTGGTAAGATTTAGGAACAAGGGATTTGCATCCTCTCAGAATCAGAACTTCCAGTCACTTTTTTTTTAACCCCACTCATGCTAATAGCTATTGTTGTTGTTGTGAAGTGCCATTGAATCGGTTCTGACCCATAGCGACCCTATATAGGGTATCCGAGGAGCAGCTGGTGAGCTTAAACCACCCACCTTGCAATTCAAAGGGCTTTGCAGCCTAGTGCATTAACCCACAGTGCCACACCAGGGCTTTAAACTGGTTTATTCTGGTCCAACCCCCTGTTGAGAATTTGCTTTTCCACCCAGGTATAGGAGTCCTGGTGTGGCCCTGTGGGCGAATGCATCAGACTACAAAGTCAGTTAAACTGCACAGTCAGTGGTTCAAGCTCACCAACTGCTCCTCAAAAACCCTATACAGGGTCGCTATGGGTCCGAATTGAGTCAACCTCACTTAACAACATACTGAATCCAAATCTACATTTAACAACATCCTAGGTGATTCTTGGAGTCCTGGTGTGGCACTGTGGGTTAATGCGCTAGACTGCAAGGCAGTTTGACTGCAAGATCGGTGGTTCAAGCTCATCAGCTGCTCCTTGAAAACCCTATACAAGGTCGCTATGGGTCAGAACTGACTCAACAGCACTTAACAACAACAACAAGGTGATTTTTTTCAGATCTCCCAGGTTCTTATGTATGTATATATAAGAAAAACCTGGCGATCTTGTTAAAATGTAGAGTCCCTCCAGGGAATCTGGACTTATCAGAGTAGCAAGCACAATTTGTGGAAATGTGGAATTTGTGGGGTGGAAATGCAAATGCTCAGCATGGGGTCAAACAAACCAGGTCCATTAGTTAAAGGAATCAGCTAGTACTGGAAAGGCTGAGAGAAAAAATTAGTCTGGAAGTAATCAATAGACTCTTGTTGCTGTTGTGTGCCATTGTGTCAGTTTTGCCTCATGGTGGTGATGGTGGTGGTGGTGGCGTGCTTTGGAGTTGGTTCCGACTCATAGCGACCCTGCATAAGGTTTCCGAGGCTGTAAATTGGCAGAAGCCATAATTAAGGAATTAAAATGAATA
>NW_006408678.1:7918426-7932169 GCF_000296735.1 Chrysochloris asiatica | reverse complement strand
GAAGCAGAAGAGATAAGCAGGAGAGCAGGGGAGTAAAGAATGAGCAGGACAGTAAAGAATGAGAGAAGAATAAAGCATGTAATAAGATTTTTGAATTCATTACGACTTATTGACTCCGTGTAATTCTTATCGCTGACGCCGCACCCACCTTCAGAAAAAACCTTGAAATATATTTGCCGAGGCTGGCTCCCGGCAGTAAATCTTTATGGGAACAGAATGCCTCATCTTTCTCCTACAGGTAGTTTCCAACTGCTGACCTTGAGTTTAGTGACCCGACTCGTAGCAACCGTATATAGGTTTTCCCAGAGCAGCTGGTGGGTCTGAACTACCAACCTTGCAGTTACCAGTCCAGAACTTATCCTACAGCACCACACCAGGGCCCAGACTCTTGTTAAGGCAATTTAAATGACTAGGTGCCAAGAGGTAAACAGGTTAGTAAAAGTCTTAGCAAAAATCTAAGGTCCAAGATTCATACTTATGAATCAGAAAGGTGAGGTTTTCTATTGTTTTAATGGATTGAATGTCAGGAAATGACACGTGCATCATCTACTCAACAGCTTCATGGGAGAAGATAATAAATGAAATATCTCAGGTTCATCCTAAAGAAGTATGTTTTCAAGAATTCTCATATAAAGCAAAACCTTTTATCCTGTCACAGTATTCCCAATGCCATCCTCCTAAAGATCCTTCACCCAATGCCAACTCCACCAAAAGAGTGAGACGGGGATTGCCAGAGGACACAGAGAAGGCATACCTACTAAGAATAACATTCAGAGAAATATTTTGTTCATATGGTTCAAATCCAATAAACATGCTGTGTAGTACCAGGCATTTTTTGGCATTTTGTGGTATACAGTGTCCACTCATCCATCAACAATGAAATGTTCAGAAAGGTTGTGAATCCATATTAAGAAAGGCATTTTAGTCAAAGTGTCTGCCAAAATGAGATTAGAGTTCAAATAAGTAACATCAATGAATGATTTAGAAAAAATGAAATAGGTCGTATATAGTTAGGTAACACAAGAGACAAAGGCAGGTAGAAAAGAGGCATGTATCTCACAATAAAGACGAGAGGAGAAACACTGTTACTTTATATATAAAGGCAAAACCTGACAACCAGTTGCCATTGAATCAACTGTGACTCAAATCGACCCTGTTGGACAGAGTAGAGCTATTCCATATGGTTGCCGAGGCTGTTAAGTCTTTTTTTAAATATGTAACTTTTTATTGTAAATCGGGTGATGGTTTACAGACCATATCATCAGTTTTATATCCAACAATGTATACACATTCTGTTTTATCTTACTGATTGCAAATCCCTCCATGTAACATCACTTATCCTACCCACTCCCTGGGTTTCCTGTTTCTATTCCTCCTCCTTCTTTCCTAACCTCTCTGAACTTTGTCTTTGGATAAATGTTGCCCTTTTGATCTCAACAGGTCGATGATTCTAAGGTGTGCATACCTCATGGTATCATTGTTCCCCTTGTTGTTGTTGTTGTTGTTAAGTGCCATCGAGTCGGGTCCGACCCATAGCGACCCTGTACAGGGTTTCCAAGGGTGTAAATCTTTACGGGAGTAGAAAGCCTCATCTTTCTCCCGCGGAGCAGCTGGTAATTTCGAACCGCTGACCTTAAGGTTCGCAGCCCGATTCGTAACCACTACGCTACCAGAGCTCCCCTTATAGATCTATAATTTGGCTGAGAATTGAGCCATGGGGGTGAGTTCTGTTTCAGACCTGAAGGGTAACTAAAGACCATAGTCTCAGTTGTTGTTGTTAAGTGCGTGAAGTCGATTAGAGTTTCTGAGGAGTGGCTGGTGAGCTCGAACCGCCAACCTTGCAGTTCAAGTGGCTTTGTAGTCTGGTGCATTAACCCACAGTGCCACAAGGAGTTCTACAAATCTCTACCTGACCAGTAAGCCTGGTCTTAGTTTAGAATTTGATTTCTGCTCTACATTTTTCACCCATTCTATCCAGGACCTCCTATTGTGATTCTTTTCAGAGTGGTCAGCAGTGCTAGCCAGGCACCATCTAGTTCTTCTGGTCTGAAGGTCAAATGGAGGCTGGGGTTCATAGAGTCCCTTAATCCTTTTAACTAAGTGTTTCCTATGTCTTTGATTTTCTTCCATCTTCTTTGCTCTGGATAAAAAACCAAACCAATAGTTGCACCTTATATGGTCTCTCAACAGCTTCTAAGATCCCAGCCACAGAATACTCACCAAAGTAGAGGAGAATGTAGAATATTGTCTTTGTGGACTAGATTATGCCAATTGACCTTGGTGTCCCCTGATACTAGAGTTCTGTGCCCTTAGGCCCAGCAACTCATTCCCTCGTGGTATTCAGTTATGTCTAAGACGTTTTCATAACTCCATTACATTCATGGATATATTTGCAGCAAAGGTAAATTACTGTTGTTGTTAAGGGCCATCGAGTCAGTTCTAACTCACAGCGACCCTGTATAGATTTTCTGAGGAGTGATAGGAGGGTTTGAACTGCTGGTCTTGTAGTTAGCAATCCAGTACTTATCCTACAGTACCACACCATGTACAAATATCCTGTCAAACCTCCATATATTTATGGGTACAGTTCCTGCTTAGCCTATTTGTCTTCCCATGCATCTACCCCTAGATGACCATTGTCACAGGGTTCTAATGTTACAAATCTTTCCAGAAGTACACTGCCACACCTTTCTCCACTGGAACAACTGTTGGATTCAAACTGCTGACCTTTGGGGAACAGCCAAGTGCTTAAATCACAGCACCACCAAGGTTTCGACATATAAAGAAAAGTTAATAAATATATACATATGGTTATCTATGCATGAACTGCTACAGGAAGGTAGAAAACTGAAAAGAATAGTTCCCTTGAGGCTAGAGGACTGAAGGATTGAGAAAAGACTGGAAGGTTGAGAATTGGGCTAAGACTTTTCATTATACATGTTTTCCTACTGTTGGGATATAAGAATGCCTTTAGTGAATACGTTTATTACAGTGAATACGGAATACCGAAGAGAATTGATGTGTTTGAATTATGATACCGGCAAAGAATATTGAATATACCGTGTGGTACTACAGGATAATGCAATGGACTTCAAGGTCGGTTTGAACCCCAAGGTTAGCAGTTCACACTCACCAGTTCCTCCTCAGAAATCCTATACAGGGTTCACTGTGAATCAGAACCAATTTGACAGTACTTAACCAACAACTAACTAAGCCAGAAGAATGAACAAATCTATCTTGGAACAAGTACAGCTAGAGTGCTCATCACAAGGAAGGGTGGTGAGACTTTTCTCACATAGTTTAGGCATATTATCAGGAGGGACCAGTCCTTGAAGAAGGAGATCATACTTGGTAACGTTGAGGATCAACGAAAAAGATGAACATCCTCAGTGAGACTGACTGACACAGTGGCTGACACAGTGGACTCAAGCACAGTGATCACTGTAAGGATCAGGCAGTATCTTATCCCATAGCTTGTAGGGTGCTGAGGACTGGTGTCTCCCTGATGGCACCTAATGGGACCCATTCAAACAATCCTTAGGTTGTGCAGTTAAATGCACAGCTACTAACTGAAAGGTTGTTAGTTATCATCTATGCACAGACACCTTGGAAGAAAGGCCTGATGATCGGCTTCTTGAAAAATCAGAGTTTTGAAAATCCTATGGAGCCCAGTTCAACTCACAACTTTGTCATGCTCGAATCAATTCATTGCAACTGGTTTGGCTTTCTACTACCCATTCAAAAAATGTTTAAATAAAATGAAAAACTATGTATACCAGTGAACGTGGTGGCTGTGTACAATAAATGCTGGACTGAGAACCACAAGGTCCATGGTTCAAGCTTCCCAGCTTGAACCTTTCTGGGGGGGAAAGAGGAGGCTTTCTGTTCCCTTGAAGATTTAAAGCCTTGGAAACAAGGTCACTTTAAGTCAGAACCAACTCAACGGCACTTAATAAAAACAACAAATGTGTACAAACAATTCTTATCCAAAGAAAGAATGCAAATTACATGAAAAAGATCTAAAGAGGATGGAGAGGACAGAGCAACACCATTCAGCAATACAAGCAGAAGTGTCATTAAGGAAGCAGCCAATGAGAAGAACCTCACACAAGGATGCAATAGGCAAGTCACAAAAGTCATTGCAGGAAAGGAAATCTTGTAAGTTTCCAGTTTAAATGGGAAGGTATAGCACATGTTCAGGAAAGTGTTAGTGCAGAAGCTCAGGCCACGTATATGGCTATGTATTCATTTTCTTTTACTGTAACGAGTTACTGCAAACTTAGAGGAGTTTAACAGGTTAGAGAGATCTTTTGCAGCTCTTTAAAGGGATCAATAAACATACAAGGACTCATCAGCACTTAACAACCAATGCACTGTGGTCAGAGCTGTCATCATTACTCAGTTATAATGACACAGTTTCAGCTGCACATCTTTCTGTGCTCTCACTATTGTTTCTGTTGCTGATGGTGTCTTGTAGTCATGGACGTTATCAAATACTCTGGTATTTTAGCTACAGTACTGTGGTAATTAATATTCATAAACCTGTATCAATTCACTTTTTTGAGAATGAAGAAGTAATTCAAGGAAAGGTAAGAGAAAAACCAAAAATCAGTTACTAATTATGTTATAACTCTGGTAGCGTAGTGGTTACGAATCGGGCTGCGAACCTTAAGGTCAGCGGTTCGAAACTACCAGCTGCTCCGCGGGAGAAAGATGAGGCTTTCTACTCCCGTAAAGATTTACACCCTCGGAAACCCTGTACAGGGTCGCTATGGGTCGGAACCGACTCGACGGCACTTAACAACAACAATAATGGTATAATTCAGTATGCTGTTGTGTGGTTAAGAGTTGTCAAGTTAGTTCCAACCCATAGTGACCCTGTGTAGGGTTTCCAAGGAGCAGCTGGTGAGCTTGAACTACCGACCTTGCAGTTCAAACGGCTTTGCAGTCTGGCGCATTAACCCACAGCACCACACCAGGACTCCTTAAGTCAGTATAGACAGATGTTTTTTTAAAAAAAGGTTTACTTGTTAGTAGACATATAATCTAAAAAATAATGCAGTTCAGGTATTTTTACAACTATACTGTTGTTGTGTTATCAAGTCAGTTCTATGTTCCAATGACCCTCTGGTACAAACCAATGAAACACTGGTCCTACGGCATCCTTGAAATTATTGGTATGTTGGATCCCATTGACGTAGCCACTGTGTCAATCCATCTCAGTTGGTGTCTTCCTGGGGGTTTTTGCTGACTGGACTGCAAGGTTGGTTTGAACCACAAGGCGAATGGTTCAAACTCATCAGCCACTCCTTGGAAACCCAGTACAGGATCACTATGAGTCAGAAATGATTCAACGGCATTTAAGAACAACAAACTACTTTACTAAGCACGATGTTCTTTTCGGGGACTCGTTCATCCTTATAACATGTGCAGAGGGAGATGAATTCTCACGATACTCATTTCTAAGGCACATTCTTGCTGTACTTCTTCCAAGAGATAGTTTGTTCTTCTGGCAATCCATGGTACTTTCAATATTCTTTTCCAACATCATAATTTAAGTGCATCAATTCTTCTCTGGTCTTCCTTATTCATTCTGCAGCTTTCACATTCATATGAATGACTGAACATGTCATGAGTTGGGTCAGCTGTACCTTGGTCCTCAAAGCGACATCTTGGCTCTCTAACACTGTAAAGAGGCCTTGTACAACAGATTTCCCAATGCGATATGTCATCTGATTATAACTAAATTTATCAATTACAGTTATAGTATTCTAAGGAGCTCTGGTAGCGTAGTGGTTACGAATCGGGCTGGGAATCACAAGGTCAGCAGTTCGAAACTTCCAGCTGTTTCGCAGGAGAAAGATGAGGCTTTCTGCTCCTGTAAAGATTTACAGCCTCAGAAACCCAGTTCAGGGTTGCTATGAGTCAGAACCGACTCCACGGCACATAACCACAACAGCAACAACATTCTAATTAAAATTGCTAAGAGTTCCTGGAAGAAGACAACAGGACTAGATCTGAAAGATTTAAAAGGCCACCACATATGCCACTGAGAGCCCAAGATTAAGGTTTAGACAAAAACTGTCATTGCCATTGACCCCAAGAAAGAAAAATACTAAACCCAGCTATTTCCTTTCATATCTGAAACTACCTTTGATTAACATCAATTAGTCCCTGTTTTGAGCCATGCATTTCTTATAAGCAAACTACAGTGAGCCTACATACCGTCTGAAAGTTCTCACCATCATTATTTTTCAAGGGCCCTATCACCACTGACTCACTCTAGCACAAATAATTTCACACAATTATGTCAGAATCATAACTGCAACTAAAAACAAACAATTCACAAGATTATTATAACAGTGAGAAACAGAAAAAGAGTTCAACTGACCTAATATTTATTTAATACTCACTTAAAGGTAAAAAAGTCAGTTACTTGTCGTGAAACACAGAGTGTGTGGTGAAATATATGTTTAGAGTAATGTAGCGAATCTCCTTTGTAATGCAACACTGACAAATGAGAGCACTGAGGTTTTAGCTTAGCCTAAAATAAAATAAAACTGGAATAACCACCTTAGGGCAGCAGCTATAGTTAAAATTTAACTCCCACCCTAGCTTCATTCCAAGTAGTGTGGGGGCTCTAAAGGATAAACACCGGGCTGTGAACCACAAGATAAGGGGTTCGAGTCCACCAGCTACTCCTTGGGAGAAAGGTGAGGCTTTCTGCTCCGGGAAAGGTTTACAGCCTTCAAAACCCTTTATAGGGTAGCTATGAATCAGAACCGACTCAACAACACTTAACAATAGCAGTACCTACATTCCGTAATTAATCATTCCTTTTTATTCTCCAAAGGAGAACTTGTGACCCAACTCTCCTCCTTGGAATAAAGGGAAAAGCAGTGGTTGAAATAGTATGTTCAGGATGCAAACAACCCTAAATACTGACACAATCACCCTAACTACTAGAATAGAAAAAAATGCAATACTTGACTACACATTCCAAGAACTTTATTGTCTTCCCCCTAAAGCATCTCAGACTGAGGCAGATCTGGGAGATTTTCATTCCATTTTCTACCAGGTATCAACACTCAATAAATGCTTTGTTTTTTGCCCTGAGCTCCGTGTCCAAGTTCTGCTTTTTGCAGCACAGGTGACTTGAAACACTTTGTAGTTACAAAAGAGGATTCACTACATATCTTCATTTAATTTTTTATAGTTCAGAAAAATGAATTAAACATTTTTAAGTGAATCAAATAAACTATTTCCAAATGATCAGCAAGTAAAAATTACTGCTTAATGTATATTTCAGAGTTATTCTCATTTATTTCAATGACACAAAATAAAGGGTGTTTTTTTTTTTTGCAATTCATTAACAGTTACAATATACTTCAATAGAAAAGTGATAGATAAAATATTCACGGTTACATAAAATATTCATGGTCACATGAGAAAACATTAGTAAATGCATAAGCACATTTCCAAAACTTCAGAAAATAAAAACAAAATAACTGAAAAGAATATACATTTATTCAAGGAAAGCATGAAGGCATGCCAAGAGACGTGAGTACAAAGCAGGACTTGACCTCCATTCTCACAGTGCTTCTTGGCAGCTCTCTCTGAGTATCCTAATTGTGAACATCTGTGTCAGTCCGATGGCTCAAACAAAAACATTCTCAAGAGAATATGAGAATAAATGAAATGCACAAAAATGTAAACTAATATATCCTTGGGATACAATGAGGCATTAAATATAACAATGTTAAAAACAAGCATGTAGAAACCAAACACAGAACAAAACTATTTATAAGGCTTACAGCAAAAAAACTAGACAAAGGAGTGAAGGATACCCTACAGGTGAAGGATACCCTACAGACTTCTATTTTTGCCTGGTCAGGAACAAGATTAGCATATTGGTTGCTTACTTGCTGCTTCTGGTTATCCAACAATACCTGGTGAATCAAACTCTTAAGCAACCAATTTGATTCCCATCCTAAATGGTTGTTCTCCCACATGCTGACAGCCCTCAAGAAGTCTGTGGGTTCCTGGGATATGCTCTGACAAATGGCCTCATCAGTGATCTCTGCAAGGAAGACTTGTAATAACACGTGTGGCTCAACTGCCTCATGACTGTGCCCCGCCCTGGACTAAGCATCTCACACACTAAACTGATCAACCTAAAAAGATCTCTCACTATAACGAACAGGGAACCACAAACTTGGTGTGTAAAAAGCCAGATAGTAAATATTTTTAAGTTTTGCAGGCCATATAGTGTCTCTGAAATGACTCAACATGATGGTACAAAACTCAGCAAATGTGTTCCAATAACACGTCATTTACAAAAAGCAAGCTACATTTGGCTCATGGATTTGATACGAGTGTCTCAGTGAACTCATACTTCAAACCTCTCCCAAGTCTACTGAATAGATGAAAAAATCTGACTTTAAAAGAGAATTGAGAAAACCTCCTAACTTCCATTCTATCTTTAAACTGCCAAGATTATATACTAACGATAAAGCAGACCTATGGATTCACATAACTCCCCAAATAAAACAAAGTATGTTACAGGAAATAAAAAATTATGAAAAGTGAAGGTGGGCAGTAATTTTACCCAACAATTGTTGTTGTTAAGTGCTGTCAAGTTGGTTCTGACTCATAGCGACCCTGCATAGGGTCTCCATGGAGAGGCTGGTGGGTTTGAACCACTGATCTTGTGGTTTGCAACCCAGTTCTTTTCCTACAGCACCACACCAGGAGTCTGTAGATGCAAGGAAAATACATGTAACCTGAAAATCTTATATTTTGCCTGTCAGAATTTAATACTTATCCTTTTCCTCTGCTTTTCTACTCTTCTATCGTTTACTTTCTGTAAAAACAAGACTGCTATTGTTAAGCGCATCTGAGTCAGTTTCCACTCATAGTGACCTTGTATGGGGTTTGAACCACTGACCTTCTAGTTAACAGTCCATGCTTATCCTACAGTGTTGCACTAAGACTCCACTTAAGATTAAACAAGCACAAAACCATAGGAATAGCTTCCTAACTAGTCTCCCTGTTTTCAGGAATGGACTATTGAAGACATAATTCTATTCTGCTTATAATAAATTGTCACTTTAGTCTGTGAACTATAGATTCTCATTTACCAGCTGTGTGGTCCTAGGCAAGTTATTTAATCGATCCAAAATTTATTTCCTTAGCTACAAAACGAAGGAGCTCTGATAGCATAGTGGTTAAGAGTTCAGCTGCTAACCTCAAGGTCAGCAGTTCAAAACTGCCAGCTGTTCCACAGGAGAAAGAGAAGGCTTTCTGCTCCCGTAAAGATTTGCAGCCTCTGAAACCCTGTACAGGGTCGCTATGAGTTGGTACCAACTCCAAGGCATACCACCACCACCACCCACATAAAGCTGAAATGAAGTAGTTTATGTAAAGTGTTTAGCAAAATATCTGATGCTATGCAGTCATTCAATAACTGTAAGTTATGATTTTAGCAACTGTTGTTGTTGTTGTTGTTAAGTGCCGTCGAGTCGGTTCCTGTACAGGGTTTCCGAGGGTGTAAATCTTTACGGGAGTAAAAAGCTTCATCTTTCTCCCGCGGAGCGGCTGGTAGTTTCGAACCACTGACCTTAAAGTTCGCAGCCCGATTCATAACCACTACGCTACCAGAGCTCCTTTAGCAACTGTAGTGGTTTTAAAACACGTCTTTAAAACTTGTGAACCATTGCGAAGTTGCATCTATTTGCCGTCCTGTTTGAATGTGGGAAACTTTTCATTGGTTGCTAGTACCTAAGAGAATGCTACAGAGGTAGCATGTGGCAGTTCTGAAGTGAAGTCAGAAAATGCCTTTCAGCTTCTGTCTGGGTCTTTTGAGAAACTCAGTCTAGGAAACCAGTTGCCATATAAATCTGATGAAAGGAGATGCGGATAGGTCTCTTGCAATACAATAGTGAATACTTGTTATCAGCACTGATTGTAAGGGCTGGAAATATAAAGGTAGACGTTTTGTGGAAAAGGAAGGGGAGTGATTAACATTGCAGTCTAGGAGCGGAGGTCCCTGGGACCATCAAGGGAGAAGAGCAGAGAACAGAACCCTACCCAGAGAAGCAGTGATGCCAAGGAAGGAATGGCTGCAGACTTTGGACCTGGAGAGAGAGAGAGGAAGTATGCAGACAACTGGGGGGCAGGCTTGCGGGGGTATACCCTTTGGTTTCTGGATGATGCATGGAAGGGATTGTAACCATGGCAAGGAAACGATACACGATGGGATCAATGTGAAGCTGATGTCCTCCCGTGTAAACTATCACATAACTCACAAAAAAGCATTAAAAAAATAAAAAGAAATACAACTACTCTGAAACTGCCATGTTGTAGAGGCCACCTACAACACTCTGAACAGCAGCACAGCTAGCATACCATCAACAGCATTGAGTAATTCATCGTAGTCAACCAATCAGTGGAGTTTTCCAATGACAATAGCCACATCCCCTGAAAGACCCCCAGTGAAGGGTGGCCTCATTCTTCCCAAAATCCTACCCCATAAATTGCAAATAAAATGCTAATTTTTACCACTTGTTGTTGTTGTTAAGTGCCATCAAGTCGGTTCCAACCCATAGTGACCCTGTGTAGGGTTTCCAAGGAGTGGCTGATGAGCTTGAACTGTCAACCTTGCAGTTCAAGCTGGCTTTGCAATCCAGCACATTAACCCACAGTGCCACACCAAGACTCCAATTTTTACCACTACATTCTAGGTAATTAAAGACACAACATAGTAATCTACAGTGTTTAATATGGCCTTTCATTATAATAAATATGTACAAAACTTGAGTTAGAACACCAAAAGGGAAGAACACACTCAGCATTTCTCAAGCTGAAAGAACTGAAGAAAAAATTCAAGCCTCAAAGTGTAATACTGAAGGATTCCGGTATTAAATATTAAATGACACAGAAAGCATCAAAAGTAGATGGAAGGAATACAGAGGGTCACTGTACCAAAAAGGAATTGTCAGTGCTCAGCCTTACAAGAGGTAGCCTATGATCAAAAGCTGATGATACTGAAGGAAAAAGTCCAAGGTGCACTAAAGGCATTGGCAAAGAACCACCAGGAATTGATGGAATACAAATTAAAATCTTTCAACAAACTGATATGTTACTAGAAGCACCCACTCATCTATGCCAAGAAAATGGAAAGAGAGCTACCTGGCCAGCTGTTTGGAAGAGATCCATATTTGTGCCCATTCCAGAAAGGTGACCCAACGGAATGTGGAAATCATTGGGCATTATCATTAATATTGTATACAAGTAAAATTTTCATAAGATAATACAAAAATAGCTGCAACAGTACATTGACAGACAACTGCCAGAGGTTCAAGCCAGATTCAGACAAAGACATGGAATAAACATTGCTGATGTCAGATGGATCTTGGCTGAAAGCAGAGAATACCAGACAGATGTTTACCTGTGCTTTACTGATTTTTCAGATGCTTTCGATTGTGTGGATCATGACAAGCCATGGACATCATTGCAAAGAATGAGTATTCCAGAAGACTTAATTGTGCTCATGAGGAACCTGTACATAGACTAAGAGACAGTTGTTTAAACAGAACAAGGGAACACTGAATGGTTTAAAATCAGGAAAGGTGTGTGCCAGGGTTGTATTCATTTACCACACTTATTCAACCTGTATGCTGAGCAAATTATTTGAGAAGCTGTATTATATGAAGAAGAACATGGTATCAGGATTGAAGAAAGACTCATTAACAACCTTTGAAGATACAGATGATATGCAGATGATACAATCTTGCTTGCCGAAAGCAAAGAGGACCTAAAATACTCACTGATTAAAATCAATGACCACAGCCTTTAGTATGGATTGCACCTCAATGTAAAGAAAACAAAAATCCTCACCACCGAACGAATAAATAACATCAAGATAAATGGAGAGAAGACTGAATTTTTCAAATACTTCATTTTGCTCAGATCAACCATCAACACTCATGCAAGCAGTACTCAAGAAATCAAACAACATAGTGCATTAGACAAATCTGCTGCACAAGACCTCTTTAACATGTTCAAGAGCAAAGATGTCAGTTTGATGACTAACCCAAGTCATGGTATTTTCAATAGCCTTATGTCATATGAAAGTTGTACATAGAATAAAGAAGACCATAGAAGAAACAATGCATTTGAATTATGGTATTGGAGAAGAATATTAAAAGTACCATGCACTGCTAAAAGAATAAACAATTCTGTGCAGCAAGAAGTTCAGCCAGAATGCTCATCAGAAGCCAACATGGCCAGACTTCACCTCTCAGACTTCAGACATATTATCAGGAGAGACCAGTCACTGGAGAACATCATGCTTGCAAAATGGAGAGTCAGAGAAAAAGAGAAGGACCCCCCAATGAGATGAATTGGCATAGTGGCATTGGCAATGTGCTAACATGTAGCAACAATTGTGAGGTTAGCCCAGGATGGGGCAGTGTTTCATTCTGTTGTGCATTCAGTACCAACTCTATAGCACCTAACATAACAACAAATGTTTTAAGTCACTGAGTTTTGCAGTGAGTTATTAGGAGGCACTATTGTGACAATAAGTAACTAATATATCTCCTATACAAGGTCTAAAGGTAAACTGCCAAAGAACACAACTGGCTCTTTAAGAGAGTCTTAGGCTAGCAAACTTAATGCTAAGAGAAGAAAGACACAGCAATTTACTTCTGAAAGATCCTTACAGAACTGTTCTATTCTAACACACAGGGTTGTCATGAGTCGATTTCCAAGGCAAATGGTTTTTCTGTTTGCTTGTTCATTTTCCATCAACCAAGTTGTCTGGGATATTTAAGTTGGAGTTTGAAATGTTCTCTTCCAACCTCCATTTCCTTATTAAATCCCCACTGATTCCCTACCATAGCTCCTGAATTCAATTCTAACATTGGCCAGCAAGATTTGTGATGAAAACAGAGGCAAGAAAAGAAGCAAAAAGGTGATGAAAAGACAAAATCATATAGTATTATAAAATGCCAAGAGAAAATAAAGAACAATATGAAACAACATGGAAAATGAAAGTGAAGAAGAGGTCCTTAGGTTTGGCTAGAAGATTGCTACTATATCCCAAGGTCCTTTGTGAAAGAAAGGATCAATGAAAAGAGGAAGTCCCTCAATGAGATGGACTGAAAGACTGACTGCAACCGAGCTCAGCCATGACTGGAAAATGGATCAGTGTTTTGTTCTGTTGTACACATGGTTTCTATGAGTTGTTGTACATGGGATCACTATGAGTTGGAACTGAGTCAATGGCAATGAGCAATAACTGAGGTATAGGGATTAAGAAAGGAGTAGGATGTGAGGAAATTGAGATAGTACATTTAGGAAATATCGTTTATAACGTTCACATTTTCTCCCATTCTCTCCAGGACTGTCTAACTAGTGGGGAAAAAAACTGAAAGAAATTTCTTAAAAGAAAGAGATATCAAGAACACCTGTGCCCATAGACAAGAACATAGCCACAGAGGGGTTGAGCTGAGAGTGAAGCATCCAGCTTATATGAATGAAGTGAGGGGAGGTGCACAAAAATACCCAAACTTACAGATAGTACCCATTTCACCTAACCTCAATGGCTTGATAATCAAAACTCAACTAGAGGCAGATAAAAATAACAAAACAAAAAAAATTTTTTTGATAATGGAAATGAGGGTAAATTGCTACAATTTGATGAACTTGACCTATACTCATGGATGTAGTATCTCAAAA
>NW_006408678.1:7880579-7916241 GCF_000296735.1 Chrysochloris asiatica | reverse complement strand
GCTGGAGAAGGATATAATGTTTGGTAAAGTGGTGGGTCAGAGAAAAAGAGGAAGACCCCCAGTGAGATGGATTGGCCAAGTAGCGGCATCAACAGACTCATGAGTGGCAACAATAGTGAGGTTGGCCCAGGATCGGGCAGTGTTTCGTTCTGCTGTGCATAAGGTTGCTATGAGTCGGTACCAACTTGAGGGCACCTAACAACAACAACATAAAGGCATGAGGTGACTGGCTTACAAGTTTTCAAGAGGGAATGTAATTTCAGTGGGCGGGGGAAGGTAGAAAGGCCACTTAATAGTTTTCATCTTGTCTTGATGGGTCTGGTGAAAAGAGATGGGGATACGATTCTAATGATTCAACAGCAAGTAACTGTTATCTTGACTAACTGAGATTTTCACTACTATGAAGGTAGAAGTTTTGTAACATAAAGGGGGGAATAGTTAATCATACAGTTCAGGAACTGTAAGGGAGAAGAACACAAGCAGATGTGGGACCCTATCCAGAAAAGCAGCAACAGCAGAGATGGAGGCAGAGACAAGGACATGAAGAGATAGAGGAGCTGAGGACCTGGACTCATAGAAAGAGAAATGCTGTGTGCCAGCATCCAGGAGGCAGACTTGCAGAATGTGCCCTTTGGTTGTTTAAATTATTATAAATTCCTGAGGACTTTTGTGTAAATCAAAAAAAAAACCACATACACACACACAAAAAAAAAAATAAACAGAGGTAATAGAAGTAAATACTGTTGAATGAAGATGCATGGGAGGGATTGTAATCATTGCAATGAAATAAAATACTATAGGATGAGTGCAAAACCGATGTTCTCCCATGTAAATTATCACTCAAATCACAATAACAACTTAAAAAAAAATTCTTACTCAAATCTCTGACTTCCCATTCTATTATAAGCCAAAGAAAACTCTCTGCTCTTAAAACAATCACATGAGTATATTAGATGCTCCCAGATAATCACATGAGTATATTAGATGCTCCCAGATAATCTCTCTGTTTTAAGGTCAACTGACTGTTGTTGTTTAGTGCCATTAAGAGGGTTCTGATTCAGAGCGATCCTGTATACATAGGGTTTCTGAGGAAACCTCTGCTGGTTAGCATTCCAGTCCTTATCCTAGAGTACCACACCAGAACTCACAGCCAACAGATTAACAACTTTCATTACATCTCAAAATCCCTTTTTCCATGTAACCTAACATAATCACAAGTGTAATGTTCATAATATTTCCAGTCCTAGGGATTAGTATCAGCAAACTTGGAGGACTATCTTGGGGTTCCATCTAACACATAAACACATTGACAATTATATAAGAATTCAAATGCTAACAACCCTTAAAGAAGGTTTATAGTATCAGCATCTCAAACTGCACAAACTACCAATAATTAGTAAAAGAAAAAACAAGGAAGGGTTACATCACTATAGTCAAACTGAGAAAAAGGATGCCTTTTTCTTAAGGGGAGAGGGGGGCTGGGAGTGAGGGGGAGGGACAGAAGACAGTTCTTACTTACTTTGCCCAAATTAGTATCATTTTAATTTAGATACAAAGGGACATATTCTAATATACTGAATTCTTTGAAAAAGTTCTTTGAAAAAGTTTTCCAGATGGTTACACCTCCCTAGTGTGACAGCACCCAACATAGCCTCGCACATATTGGGAATTCAATTAAGCCCTGCTGACCATCTGATTGAGAATTCAGAGTCTGGAGTAGCTAACTCAATACAAACATATGGCTTGGTTCCCATCAAAATAAAAATCAAGTCAGTATATTTTCTTCCCCAACATTGCACCTCCTTTGCAATGTGGGGAAAAACAGACATGAACTAATTAAAAAATAGACCATGTAACAAAAAATCAGTGAACGCACAAACTGCAAAATACAACATTCCTCTAATATTACCATAAAAATCTGAATGCTTCATGTAAAGACCAACACTGTTGGTATTTATTTGACTTCAATTTAGTCAAATCAATTCTTACTGAGTATTACTTCAGGAGATTAAAGATGAGGAAGATACAGTCTGAACTCAATTTGCTAAAGGTACACAAATGAATCTAATGTGAGGTTGAGTGGCCTTTGTGTTAAGAGAGAAATTAAGGAAAGAAAGCAATATAACTTTCAACTTTTGTAAGAACTATATCAAGTATTTATCGATGGTTTTTTCAAGGTCACAAAACAAATACAGCAAAACCAGCAAAATCCAGAAGCTCTAGAAGACAGACACCTGGCACAGAAGGAAAATCAAACATTTTCCACTAATAGCAACAGAACAGCATTAAGGCTATGCCCTGCAATGGCAGTAAAGTTTCAACACCCAGAAAAACAAAGTAGTCTCTTCAAGTTCCTACTCTCACATGTTTCACTGTATATGATACAGTAGATACACAAATTCAGGACTGACTGACTTAAACTCAATCTCTGTTGAAAGAGAGGAGAAGGGTTGGCTCATCTAAAGAGATGTGAACTCCTGAGCCCAAGAGCACTCACCTAGCCCCTAGAGGTTAGGGCTGAGAGTGAAGCAGCCAGCTGGTCTGAAGTGCAGGGAGGTGTGCCTGAATTTCCAATCTTGCAACTAGTACCCATTTGACCTAGCTTGGATGGCTAGTTGATCAGAACTCAAACCAACAAAGACAAAGATGTTTGATATGATGAACAAGTGCAGATGGCCACAATTTGACGAACTAGACTTTTGCCTACGAATGCTGTGACTCAAAATTCCAACCACAATGCATGCATTCTTCAAATCAAAGACCCTTGTTTCCTCCCTGTGCTGATGCATAGGGCTGAGAAATTTAGACATTGGCTATCAAAAATAGGGAGGCTAGATCACAACTCCACTAACAGATAAAAAATTTTTGATAAAGGAAACAAGTGTAAATTGCTACAATTTGATGAATTTGACCTGTACTTATGGATGTAGTAGCTCAAAATACCAACTGAGAGGGAAGAAGTCTTCATCCTAACCCTTCTGTATGCAGAGGTGATAGGGACAGGCAACTTAGACTTTGGCTACCTACAATGGAGTGGGAGCTATAAAGGCATGAAGTGACTGGCTTACAAGCTTTCAAATGGGAGTTTAGTTTCAGAGTGTGTAGGGGAAGGTAAAATCCCTACTAAATGGTTTTCATCTTGTCTAGACAGTGAGTAATTGTTATCATGACTAATTGCTTTGTCACAACTGTAAAGGTAGAAGTTTTGTAACATAAAGGAGGGAGTAGTTAATCTTACATTCCAGGAACACAGGACTCTAGGACCATCAAGGGAGAAGAGCATTAGCAGAATGTGGAACCCTATCCAGAGAAGCAGCAACATCAGAGATGGAGGCAGAGACGAGGACATGGAGAGATAGGGCAGCAGAGGACTCCAGAATCATGGAAAGAGAAAGACTGAGTGCTGGCGGCCAGTAGGCAGGCCTGCAGAATGTGACCTCTGGTTGTTTAAATGATCACATATTCCTGAGTGTTTTGGTGTACACTCCACCCCCAAAAATAAAAAATAAAATTTTAAATAGGGAGGCTACAAAGGCACGAAATAACACACAAGTCACCACAGTACGACAAACTGCCAGATGAATGGTGGTTTCCTATGATATTTTCCAAAATTAAAAAAAAATGTATAAAAGAAAGCTAATAAAAAATACGAATTCTTCAGTTCAAACATTGTTTCAACATTTATCCTTTGCTAATTTTAGACTAATCAAACCTTAAGAGCAGGCTAATTATGTCCTCTTAGTGACCTTCAAACTTCTCTACAAACTATGTTTAATGATACCAATGCCAATCTCTGTTCTCCAAGCACTATTTTTCTACTACCTCAAAGAGTTCACATTTTCATGCATTTACAAATTTAAATATTTTTTTCATGGAAATGATTTCATCTCTGCCAATTTATATTCACAATTAGATTTTTTTTCTTTTTTTTTTTTATTAAATGTTTTTATTTTGGATTGAGTGAAAGTTTACAGGACACATCATCAGCTTCACATTCAACCATTCATATAGCTTTTTCATTACATTGATTATTATCCCCTCCATATATCATCAGTTAACAGTTTTTCTCTCTATCCTCTTTAGCTTTTTTTTTTTTGAGGGGGGGGAGGGGAACTTGCCTTTTTGGAATTTACAGTCTCGGCTTTTAGGGAAGGTTTTTACATTTGTCTGTGGATATCCAGGGCTCATGTATGAGATTACTAACAAGCATTACTGAATAATCAGAGGAGGGACAGTTTGCTATGTCTACTAGGTGGCTAAAGTCTGATCCTCAGAGCCTATGGTTTGGATGGTCAACAACGCTTGGGCCCACAGGGTCTTGACCTCCTGACCGGGTCTGCACAGTCTGCATCAGATTCCCCCTTATTTATTGTTTGTTTAAGGGACGCTGCCTGTCTTAGGCAGTCACAATTAGATTACTTTTGATCCTGATTCTAAAGCCACTTAGATTTCTGGTTCCCATCACCCCCTCTTTAGTCAGAAGTTACCAGGTGTCTCATTACCCCTAAAAGCACTGGTTCTCAATTGAAGTCAAATCTGCCTCCCAGGGGACACTTAGCAATGTCTGGAGACATTTCATGGCATCTAGTGGGGTGTGGACGACTGGTATGGTGCTGTAGGATTAGCACTGGACTGCAAACCACTAGGTTGACATTTCAAATCCACCATCCGCTTGCTGCTCGGAAACCCTATGTGAGTTCACTATGAGTCAGAATCTACTTGAAGTCACGTTATAATAGCAATAGTGGGGTGTAGGCCAGAGATGCAATAATGCTACAATGCACAGGACATCCCTTCCCTCCCCCTCATACACACACACAACAAAGAACTAAGACCCAAAATGAGAAATACTGGTCAAAAGCTATTTCCTCCATATTCTAGGCCTATCATAGCTCAACATTTTAGCCAAACCTGCCTCAGGCTCCAGCTCAGTGTTCTTCTGCTCTCTGACCTCCTGCATTCCAAGTCCCTTTGTCTGCCTTAAGCACTGAGATTCCATTGCCCTTTCCCAGCAAGACTGTATCACGTGGGTCCTAGGAGCCTTTGCTCCCTCCTGACATCAGACACCTAAGACATTGTGTCTCTGTTTTCAGAACTCTCTGGCTTGTTTCTTGCCATGGAGAGTGCAAGAACGTTAATCTCATGCTTTCTGGATTTGAACTCCAAGTCAAATGAACTTAATCACCTATTGCTCCCTATGCCCAGGGTGGCAATATGGTTGGCCACTGCACATCAGAGCAGCCTTTATAAGGTCTTCTCCTGGCTAACATTAGAATCCTAGCATTTAGTCTCTTCTTCCTCCAGATCCCTGAGGAGCTGGCACCTGTCTCTAGGACAGCCAGTTACAAAAACCAATACCCTTCAGGCTTGAGATACAAAAGCATACAGATTGACTGTCCAGATTTTAGAGTTCATTAGCTTACCAAAATAGTGACTGAAGTATGGTGCTGTAGGATCAGCACTGGACTGGGAACAATAAGGTCAGCAGTTCAAACCCACTAGCTGCTCCTCAGAATCCCTGTACAGGATCACTACGAGTTGGAACTGATTCCATGGTACTTAACAACAACAACTGTGCTAGGCACTAGAGGCAAGACAGGGATGAAAAACATAGTCTCACTCCTTAAATAATGAGCCCAGTAGCATATTGGATTATAAACTGGATTGCTAACTGCAAAGTAGGTAGTTCAAATCTACCAGTCACTCCACAGAAGAAAGGTGAAGCTTCCTGCACCCATAAAGATTCACAGCCTCGGAATCCCTCTACAGACTCACTATGAGCTGGAACCAACTCAGAGACATACAACCATCACCCTTCAATAAGAAGTTCTAGCAGTAAAGCAGTTACACACTCAGCTGCTACCCAAATGGTTGGGAGTTCAAAAAAACTCAGCGGCTCCGTAGGAGAAATACCTAATTATCTTCTCCTGTAAAGATTGCTATTGTTGTGAAGTGCTGTCGAGTTGATTCCAACTCATGGAGAGCCTGGATAGGGTTTCTGAGGAGCGGCTGGTTGGTTTGAACTGCCAATCTTGTGGTTCACAATCCAGTGCTCATCCTACAGTACAGCACCAGGGGTCTGAAAAACCCAATTGGGCAGTTGTATTGTATCACATGAGGTTGCTATGAGTCGACAATGACTTCAAAATGCCTAATAATAACAACCCCTAAAGGCATATCATTTAATATATTAGATACATAGCTAGTGTAATTGTTGTTGTTGTTAAGTGCCGCTGAGTCGATTCTGACTCATAGTGACCCTGTATAGGGTTTCCAAGGAGCAGCTGGTGAGCTTGAATCACTGACCTTATAGTTCAAGTGACTGCGGTCTGACACATTAGCCCACAGTACCACAATCCAATTATTTCTATGGCATAGTTTAAAAAAAAGAAAACCCCCCTCAGAACTGACAGAAATAACAGTCTCAAAATAAAAGTATGCAGAATGAATGAATGAGCAAATGAACAGGCAGATGGATAAGTGAGAAACTAAATACCAAACCAGCAAAGCTTTCTTTAGGGTCCTAGGCAAGGTGGTACACCATGTAAATGAGAGTTTCATTATTCTACTACAGCTCCTTCCTTTCATTTCCTTTAAATGTCATTCTCACTAGAAATGCTAATTGGTTTAGCATATTTAACAAATTAATCTGGGTGGTAGAATAATTCTACAACACAATCCATACTGAAAAATCTTTGCTGCTCAGCTTTGTAGATAATGGAGCTTCCAACGAGCCGTGCCCAGGTCCGCACTGGCACCAGGCTGATACGCACCTCACAGCCTCTCCAAATGCTCACAACCAGCGCCCACCCAACTGTCAGTGCTTGTGCCTCATGAGCAGTTATATGGAGTTAATGTCATCCTTGTTTTATACATTCCCTCAATTTCAGAGCAACAGGCAGGGTTCCCAAGAAAAGTATATTGCCTCGTAAGTATATTGCATTCCTTCTTCCTTTAAAGTATTAAAATTGTTGTTAAATGCCGTTGAGTCGGTTCTGACTCGTAGTGACCCTGTACAGGGTTTCTGAGGCTGTAAATCTTTACGGGAGCAGAACGCCTCATCTTTCTCCTGCAGAGCAGCTGGTAGTTTCGAACTGCTGACCTTGCGGTTCACAGCCCAATTCGTAACCACTACGCTACCAGAGCTCCTTAAAGTATTAAAACAGCAGTTACAAATTACGGCAACACAAAGCACCCACCTGGTTAGACTGGGTTTGCCTCTGATAAGACCTTGTTAACCCATTATGACAATCTATTCATATTGCTGTTTGAAGGAGAACTCTCATGAGATGGAATTATACAGAGCTAAGCTAGAACCAAACTCCATCACACCAGAGTCCTGGTGTGGCGTGCTGGATAATGCACTGGAACGCAACATCGGTTTGAACCACAAGGTCAGTGATTCAAACCCAACAGCCACTCCTCACAAACGTGATACAGGGTTGTTATGAGTCAGAACCGACTCGATGGCACTTAACAACAACAACAACATGTAACATTAAGTGAGATGTAAGGCAGAGTTGTAACCAAATGCAAGTAGGGAAAATAATATTTATGTCATAGGTTTGTTGGGATAATTGATAAGATAATTAATTGCTACAAAATCATAGTAACCTTTTGTCTTAGTTATCTAGTACTGCTATAACAAAAAATACCACAACTATTTAACAACAGAAATGTATTTGGAGTTTAAATGCCTACAAGTCTAAATTCTGAGTGCTGGCTTTAGAAGAAGGCTTTCTCTCTGTGCCAGCTCTGTAGACCCAACATTCCTTGGAGAGCTCTATAAATGTGTCTTGCAGCAATCTTCTGTGGGTCTAAGTTTCTCAGTGCAGGAATCCCGAGTCCAATGGATTCACTACTCTCCCTTCTTTCTTGGTGTCAGTAGGTCCCTCTGGTTTTTGCTCACCCTCCTTTTACATCATAAACTAAAGGTTGTTACAGTCCACGCCCCAGGGAAACTTCCCTTATATCAGATCAGTGCTATGCGAAAATTAAGAGTGTTACATCCCACCCTTAGTCCTCTTACAACTAACTGTCTTATCACTTCAGATACCATCACGAGGCATAACTGTCACGTTATATCTTAACATAACTGCCAAACCAGAGACTCATGGCACATAGTTTTGGGGGGCACAATTCAATCTATGACAACTTTACTAAGCAAATATATAAAAATGTGAAGCTATTGTTTCTCAATATATGTTCCATTTAGGTCTATTTATGTCTTTAAAAAAAAAATTATTGTGAATTGAGTTTAAAGGCTTTATAGAGCAGATCATCAGTTTTACATTCAATAAAACATGCACTTGGTTTCATTTCAAAGACTGCAGGCCCCTCAATGTAGCATCACTTATCCCACTTCCTCCTTATGATTCTTATATCCATTCCACCTTCTTTCCTAACCCTTCTGAATGTTGTATTTCGGCAATGCTGCCCTTTTGGTGTTGAATGATTGACCACTTCCATGGTGTGTATGTCTCACTAGTGTTATTATCCCTCATATATAACTACCTACTACTTGGCTGAAGGAGCTCTGGTAGCGTAGTGGTTACAAATTGGGCTGCTAACCTCAAGGTCAGCAGTTCGAAACTACCAGATATTCCGCGGGAGAAAGATGAGGATTTACAGCCGTGGAAACCCTGTACAGGGTCACTATGAGTCGGAACTGACTCCATGGCACACCACCACCACCGCTTGGCTGAAAATTGAGTCACAAGGTTGAGTTTGGTTCCAAACATAAAAGGTGGCCAAGGGCCATAGTCTCAGGTTCTTCTAGTCTCTTTGTGACCAGTAAGCCTGGTCATGTTTCTATTTTTGAGTTTTATTCCCTGTTTTCTCCCACTCTGATCTGGACTTTATGTACCATTACCCCTTTCAGAACAGTTGGTAGTGGTGGCTGGGCACCATCTAGTTCTTCTAGGTCAGGGTCATGGTAACCTGTTCACATATTCCATTAGTCCAGTATAGAGAGAGACCAACAGCTGCACCTTAGATGGTCACTGCTGTTGTAACTAAATGCTGTGCAGTCAGTTCTGACTCACAGAGACCCTGTATAGGATTTCTGAGTTTGTAAATCTATTGCAAGAGCAGAATGCCTCATCTTTCTCCTGTGGAGCACCTGGTGGACTTGAACCGATAACCTTGTGATTTGCAGTCCAGTTTTCATGCTACAGAAACACCACATTATATACACACTGGTGAGCTTTTAATATCCTGTTGTTGTTAAGTGCCATCGAGTAGATTCCAACCCATAGCAACCCTGTATAGGGTTTCTGAGGAGCAGCTGGTGAGCTTGAACTCCTGACCTTAAGGTTCAAAGCAACTTTGTAGTCCAGCGCATTAACTCACAGCACCACACCAGGGCTCCTTTAAGATCCTTACTTCTACTCAAAAAAGTAGGATATAAAACACTGATTCTGTAAAACATGGACTATGTAATGCCAATTGCAAGTCGATACACTGCTGAAGATGATATTTCCATCTCTCTAATCCTTAAAGTCCTGGTGCAGAGATGTAAGATAAGCACTGAACTGGTAGTCACATTTTGGCAGTTCAAACCACCAGCCACTCTTGGAAACCTTGTACAGAGTCACAATGCTCAATGGCATACAACAACAACAATTCTTCCTTGGAGTCTTGGTATGGCACTATAGGCACTGCAGGACTGGACTACTAACCACAAGGTTAATGGTTCAAGCCCATCAGCCCAGCCACTCCTTGAAAGCCATATCCAGGGTGACTAAGAGCAGAAACCAACTCAATGGCACTTAACAGCAACAACAATCCTCCTTCGAAAAATTCTGCATGTTTCGAATGACATCACATCAAAACAGCAGTTGTGGCATCCTCAAGGACACAAATCATGGTCCTTTTCAATGTTCTTTGGGTTTGGAGAACAAAAACAAGTCTGAAAGGGCAAGAGCAGGGCTGTAGAGTGGATGAGGTAAAGTTCCCAAATGAACTGCTCAGAGGACAGCCCTTGCTGCCCTTGAAGAATGAGCAGGTGCGTTGTTATGACTCAGGGCAACTTTCCTGGCCTTTTTCTTACCAATGTAGTTTTCCATTAAAAAAAAAAAAAAAACTTCTTAATAATTCCCTGCAATCATCTGGTGTCCATTGTGAAAATCTCTAACAATTACCCCTTTGGGAGCCCAAAAACAGTCCCCATAATTTTCTAAATTCACATCTCTACCTTGAATTTAACTGACCTAACAGATCCCCTCAGAAGCCACTATTTTGATTGGAACTTTTAAAAAAAATTGAAGGCAATCTAATGAGACTAAGACCAGTGCATCACTGAGAGAACTTTGTCTGTAACCATGCACTGACCACAGAGACATGTTTAACGCACTTTGCTTGGAATAAGTCCGTGCATGTGTGAACTGATGAGAAGCCCTGACAATGCTGTCTGATGATTGCTGGGCTGCTAACTGCAAGGTCAGCAGTTCAAACCCACCAACTCAGTGGGAGAAAAATGAGATTATCTTCTCCTGTAAAAGATTTATCATCTCAGAAGTTCCATATAGGGTTGCTATGAGTCAGAATCAACCAGGTGAAAGTAGGTAGCAATATTTTTGACTTACTCTTGTATTTTTGTTGTTGTTTGTTGTTAAGTGCCGTCGAGTCGGTTCTGACGCATAGCAACCCTGTAGAGGGGTTCCAAGGAGCGACTGGTGAGTTTGTACCACCAACCTTGCAGTTCAAATCGACTTTGCAGTCTAGCGCATTAATAAACCCACAGGGCCACACCAGGACTCCCTTGTAACATAGGTACCAGTGTAAACTGTGAGTTCAATGTGTATGGCTGTCACCATTGTTATTTAGATGCTACAGAGTCATTCCCTGACTCATCACAATTCCATGCACAACAGAAAAAGTGCTGCTCAGTCCTTTGCAATCCCCATAATCAAAGGTTGTGATTCATACGGTTTCATTGACTAGTTTTTCAGAAGTAGATCACCAACCTTTTCTAGTCTGGCTTAACCTGGGAGCTCCGCTAAAAGCTGTTCAACATCACAGCAACAAGCAAGCCCTCACTGACTGATATGCAGTAGCTGTAATTGACGTGCATTGGCTAGGAATTAAACCTAGGTCCGTCTATCAAGGAAGATAAGAATTCTACCACTGAACCAAAAGAAATCCTCAGTAAATATTAGCTTTCTCTTTTATCCTCATCTAATATAAAGGGTTGCTATGAGTCGGAACCGACTCCACGGCACATAACCACCACCAATATAAATGTACTGAGGAAACTACTTTATAATTATTTTCTCTATGTTTACTTACTGTTCTTCTGTTCCCTCCACTTCATCAATTTGTCATTCATTCATTTGCTCCAAGTTGATGTCAATTCTTCACTCATTCATTAATTCACCCAAAGTTACTAAGAGCATGGAACTTACCACTGCTTTTCCTAAAACATCTTGTAGACATCTCTGAAATCCATAGTACAAGTTTCAGCTCCAAATTGGCCTTTACCCTAAAAACATTGTTCACTTGTTCTTTAAAAGCAGTCTCCTCCATCATCTTTGATAACTGAACATAAAGGAAGGGGCACTGGCTTTTGAGTGAGACAGTCCTAGGTTCCAAATACAACTCTGTTGCTCACTTAGTCAAGTTACTTCTCTGGGTCTCACCAAATGCAATGACAACAGTGCACAGCATATCTAACAAATGATATTTGGTTAGCACTGAAGTTGCTAACCAAAGCAACTGTCCCCAGTCAACAATTGTTCTCAGAGACCTAGTGCAAATTATGTGCCATCAGCATGCCCTGATTCGCATTTATTTACTCATCTGTTTATTCAACAAGCAATTTTCTGAATGTCTTATATGTCCTCAGCACAAAATAATAACCTCAGTACAGCACTTTAAAAACACAGCAACTCCGAGGTGTCAGGCCTGAAAGAGGTCAGGGTCTAATGGAAAGATGAACATGTAAACAAACAATTACAATGAAGTATTCTAAGTGCTAAAAATAGGTGTGGACAAAATATTAAGATAGCAGAGAAGGACAAAAGTTCAGGCTAGACTTCTCAGAAGAGGTAACTATGCCCAAGATGAATCTAGGAAGACAGACAGGCCCTCCCCGAGTGCAAAGGTCAGGATGAGCACTGCAAGAGGTGCAACAGCATTAAAACCCATGACGCTGACTGACAACGCCAAGTACAGGAGTCAGGCATGGGTGCAGATTCTGCTGCAGAGAACTGGCAAGAAATTAGCTCTGCAGAAAGAAACCAAATCACTCAGCTCTCTCAAACTCAGTCACCTAGTCAATTCTGAGTCATCCCGGCCCTGTGGTTTCAGAGGCTGTAAAGCTTTACCAGAACAGAAAGCCTCGTCTTTCTCCCATGGAACCACTGGTAGATTTGAACTGCTGACCTTATGGTTAGCAGTCCAGTGCTTATCCTACAGCAGCAGCAAATCACAGAAGGCCTCAAATGATATACAAAAAATTTGGATTTTATCCTTTAAGTAATTGTTGTTGTTAAATGTCGTCAAGTCGGTTCTGACTCATATTGACCCTATATAGGGTTTCTGAGGAGCGGCTAGTGAGCTTGAACTGCCAACCCTGTGGTTCAAACTAACTTTGCAGTGCAGAGTATTAACCCACAGCACCACAGTAGAACTCCTCCTTTAAGTGGTGGTGGTAGTTATGTGCCATGGAGACCCTGCACAGGGTTTCCGAGGCTGTAAATCTTTACGGAAGCAGAAAGCCTCATCTTTCTTCCGCAGAACAGCTGGTAGTTTCGAACTGCTGACCTTGAGGTTCACAGCCCTATTCGTAATCACTATGCTACCAGAGATCCTTCCTTTAATTAGTAGTGGTGGAAATATGCCATGGAGTCAGTTCTGACTCTTAGCAACCCTGTACAGGGTTTCCAAGGGCTGCACATCTTTACAGGAGCAGACGCCTCATCTTTCTCCTATGGAACAGCTGGTAGTTTCAAACTACTGACCTTGAGGTTTGCAGCCCAACTCATAACCACTACACTACCAGAGCTCCTTCCTGTAAGTAGTTGTTGTTGTTGTTAAGTGCCAATGAGTCAGTCCTAACCCATAGTGACCCTGTACAGGGTTTCTAAGGCTATAAATCTTTATGTGAGCAGAAAGCCTCATCTTTCTCCTGCAGAGTGGCTGGTAGTTTCGAACTGCTGACCTTAAGGTTCGCAGCCCAATTTGTAACCATTACGCTAGTAGAGCGCACTAATAGATTTCTATATCAGAGCAGCACATGTTTTTAAATGTTCCATCTGTGGTGCAGGAGAGACTGCATTGGAAGGACTGGTGTTGGGAGTGCTGAGTCCTGAAGAAAAGGGTCAATCAGGGAGGGCAGTAGGGTTTCTAGTTTAGAAAAATGGTTCATGGTAGCGCCACCATCACAAAGGAATCATGAAACTAGTAGGGTAGACTGAGGAAAGATCATATATGCTTTGGATTTCCTACCTCCCACTGAGGGAAGACAGTCAACAGGCCACTGGGAATAACATGTCAGGAGTACAAGCGAGAAAACTAAACTAGAGATATAGACTTCAGACACATATTTAGGAATAATGTATTTTTAATCAAGGAACATACTTAATAGTAAAAGAAATGCTATTCATTTAGATTTACTGCACCGCTTTAAATGAAAAGATCACAAATTTAAAATACTAAATTACAGTCTGCTAATACTGATGTGGCATTGTGGGTTAATGCACTAGAATGCAAATTGGTTTCATCCTCAAGTCGGTGGTTCAAGCTCAACAGCCGCTACTCGGAAATCCTATACAGGGCCATTATGGGTCGGAACTGACTTGCCAGCACTTAACAACAGCAACAGCAGTCCTGGTGTGGCACTGCAGAACAATGCGCTGGACTGCAAGGTCAATTTGAGTGGCAAGGTTGGCAGTTCAAACCCACCAGTTGCTCCTCAGAAACTCTATACAGGGTCACGATGAGTGGGAACCTACTCAACAGCACTTGACAACAACAACACATATATTAAATTTTAACCTGAAAAGCTGTCAATACGTTTAATGAAAACAATAACCTCTTACCAGAGATAAAGAATCCTATTATATTATTTATTTATCTTAGGCCGTCTATTAATCAATAAGAAATGGGCATTCTCCTTACCTAAAAAAATGAATGTATTTACAAAATAATGTTTTGTGTGTTTTTTTAAGTATGGCATGCTTTATCTTTTTAATAAACAAGTATGTTTAATTTCCTAAATAGACATTAGTCATCCTTGCTGCGAAACACAATCCAAATTCACTGAAGGAGTTTAGAAATTTCTAAAATCTCAGGAACGATATATTTCACCCAGGGAATCTGGTGAAGAGCTTATTCTAAAGGACTAAAAGTCAATGTCATGCCCAAATTTTAAATAACATCATGCATCCCTCCATTTAATAAATTATTTCAAAATCAGGTCACAACTGACAGACACACTATCTTGAGCAGACGGGAGAGAGCAGATAAGCAGAGAAAATTTCCTTTTCTCCACTGAAGCATGTCCACCAACTGTCACATCTGGAAAATAGCCAAAATGAGCTGTTTATTTGCAAAAAAGAAAAAACAGGAGACTTTTGAAATAGTAGCAAAATGTACAGTATATAAATGTGAATGCAGAGATTTCTTTTGAGATTGACATTTATGGAGGTTTGGAAATAATATTTTTTAAGACATATTTTTAAGCACTAGTCTAGCCCTGGGATTTTGGTGTGGCACTGAAGGATAAGCACTGGACTGCTAACTGCAAGGTCAGTGGTTCAAACTCACCAGCTATTCCTTGGACACCCTACAAGGTTGCTATGAGTCAGAGTCAGAAATGTCTCAATAGCACTTAACAAGAGCCCTGTAACAAGCTTTAAAAGCCATAGGTGGAGACCCTTGAATCTCTGTAAATAAGCCTTTCTTTTTCTTTCATGTTACGGATATCAACCCAGGGAAAGGCTACCTTATATGAGTGGGCTTCAAAAAGTGTGTGGAAAAATTCCATTTTTCCATGAGCCTTTTGAAGCCCACTTGAACATTTTCAGATAGATCATGTGGCCTCATGAATATTGGCATAAATTCCTTGGAAAACCATGACCAAACTCAAGGATACTCTCTCATAACCTTCCTTTCCTTACCTCTTTCCTAACCTTGCTGTTTTCCATTTTTCTCCTAGTTTCCTAACCACAGGGTTTACCAACAAAAGCTAATACAGCTGAGTTACTGGTGGAAAACAGCTGAACTACTAAGGAAGGAAATCCGGGAAAGAACAGAGAAATAGCAACAAGTAGATACGGAACCAGAAAACCTTGAAGATCCATCTCCATCTGTAAACACTTGTAACTCTAGAGCAATATTATCGATTCAGATTGGGACGCACAGTCAGCTAAAGGTTACTAAGGGCTTTCTAAAAGGGAGTCTCACTGATGGATTAAAGAAAAAGAAAAGGAAAAAGAAAGTAGTGGGTATCTAGATAATGTTGATAGCCAGTTTGTGGGGGAAAGAAGAGTTCCTGTTCATTTTGTGCGACTTTACTACTGGAAACTCCCTGGCAGTTAGGACATTCCTACTGACACTACTGTCACCTTGAATAAGGCACCAAATCATACCACACACCACTCTGGCTTTTTAAAAAGGCAGGGAGGAAGTCAAACAAGTAAACAAAGTCTTTTGGCTTTGGTGCATTCTCAAAATAAAATTTAAAGTAAGAAAAGTTGGAGTGCAGTTGATTCTGACTCTTGGTGACCCCATCTGTCAGAGTCAGAGTTGAACTGTGCTCCAGAGAGGACCTCTGCATGAATTCAAACCCCAAACCTTTTGGTTAGCAGCCAAGCACCTGAACAGTTTGTACCATCCAGGGACACCATCCTCAAAACAATTGAGGTCATCATCAAGAAAATAAACACATTTCCATACTCTCCTTTCCTGAGAATTTATGCCTCCTCAGTCCATGAGGAGTCTTGGTGTGGCACTGTGGGATTAAGCACTGGACCACAAGGCTGGTTTGAACCACAGGGTCAGCAGTTCAAACTCACCAGCTGCTCATCGGAAACCCTATACCAGGTTGCTGTGAGTCGGAACTGACTCAACCATACTTAACAGCAATCGGTGACGTTGGCCCAAGAAGACCTAGCAGGCCGTAGTTTATGTTGCATGATCCTGTCCTCCTGAACCTTTTGGCCTTGATTTCTGGTCTTTAAGTCCTGGCAATTCAGTATTTCCTTGATTCTATGAGGGACTTCTATTTTCCCTTTGGAGAATGAGTGCCCAGGACTTCCAAGGAAGGTCACATTGGGCATGGCTCTCAATATTCATTTTTCCAACTCCTTTACCAGAAAAAGGATAATTATATGGATTGCTGAGAAAATATGTATCTGTTAATCCTCAGAAGTACGAGTGTAAGGGATTTCAAGGGCAAGAGGTCATGGATAGGATAGGTACTCCACAAGGTCACTTGTTCTGCTGACAAATGTCAGAGACTACCAAGAAATTTGGAAGACAACTATCTGGCCGACTGATTGGAAGAGATCCATATCTGTGCCCATTCCAAAGAGAAGTGACCCAACAGAATGTAGAAATCATCGGATAATCTCTTTGATATCCCATGCAAGTAAAGTTTTACTAAAGGTAATACAGAAATGGCTGCAGGCATACATTGACAGAGAACTTCCAGAGGTTCAAGCCAGATTCAGAAGAGGTCATGGAACGAGGAATATCATTGCTGATGTCCAATGGATCTTGGCTGAAAGCAGAGAATACCAGAAAGATGTTTACCTGTGCTTTATTGACTACACAAAGGCTTTAGATTGTGTGGATCATGACAAGCTATGGACAACATTGCAAAGTATGAATATTCCTGAACACTTAATTGTGCTCATGAGGAATCTGTACATGGACCAAGAGGGAGTTGTTCGAAGAGAACATGGGAATACTGAATGTTTTAAAATTAAAAAAGGTGTGCATCAAGGTTGTATTCTTTCACCACACTTATTCAACCTGTATGCTGAGCAAATCATCCGAGAGGCTGGCTTATATGAAGAAAAACATGGCATCAGGATTGGAGGAAGACTCATTAACAACCTGCAATATGCAGATGATACAACCTTGCTTGCTGAAAAAGGACTTGCTGAAGAGGACTTAAAACATTTACTGATGAAGATCAAAGAACACAGCCTTCAGTATGGATTGCATCGCAATGTAAAGAAAACAAAAATCCTCACCACTGGACCAATAAACAACATTTTTATCCACAGAGAAAAGACTGAAGTTGTCAAGGTCTTCATTCTTCTTAGATCAACTATCAACACCACGGAAGCAGCAGTCAAGAAATCAAACGACGTACTGCATTAGGCAAATCTGATGCACAAGACCTTTTTAAAGTGTTGAAGAGCAAAGATGTCAGCTTGACCCAAGCCATGGTATTTTCAATAACCTCATGTGCATGCAAAAGCTGGACAGTGAATAAGGAAGACCATAGAAGAATTGATGCTTTTGAGTTATGGTGTTGGAGGAGAATATTGAATGTACCATAGGCTGCCAAAAGAACCAATAGATCTGTTTTGAAATAAGTGCAGTCAGAGTGCTCCTTGGAGGTCAAGATGGCCAAACTTTGTCTCTCATACTTCAGACATATTGTCAGGAGGGACCAGTCACTGGAGAAGGATATCATGTTTGGTAAGGTGAAGGGTCAGAGAAAAAGAGGAAGTCCCCCTACGAGATGAATTGGCCAAGTAGCAGCATCGATGGACACAAGCGTGGCAACAGCAGTGAGGTTGGCCCAGGATCGGGCAGTGTTTCTTTCTGCTGTGCAAAAGGTCACTGTGAGTCTATACCAACTCTGTGGCACCTAACAACAACAACAACCAGGTTTAAGAACCATTTCAGTGGGAGCCTAAAATAGGAAGTCAAGATACAAAAAAAGGATATTACGAAAAGGCCATATGTTATTAGAGGTGTTGTTAAAGAAAACAGAAAGATTAAAAAAGGGAGTAGAAATCAAGAAATTATTTCCTTAGTCTCCTAGATGTTACCTTGAACATAAATCAACACCTATTTAGTCCCTCTTCTGAGAAAACAAAGCCAAAATTGTAATCATCTTTCCCTTAAGCTTGTTTTCCTAAACATAGAGAAGAGTAACAACTGTTAATACTCCCTGCTGTTTATTTTCCTTGAATCTGGCATGAAAAGCTGAATGGTCTTTTAAAGTACAGACGATAACAGATAACGGCAATGAATTATTTCTGCAATGCTCCCTACTATTTTTTCCCACTTTTGGCAAATAAGGATGGTTTGTTTTTTCAGCTATATCAGATGCTTATTAATAAACTTCTTAGTTTTTTTTTTTTTGCTTAACTTTGTTTTAGGAATTATAGATTCCTAGTAACAATTTGGAGTCCTGGTGAGGTGCTATGGGTTAATACGCTGGACTACAACGTCGGTTTGAACCACAAGGTCAGAGGTACAAGCTCACCCACCGCTCCTCAGAAACCCTCTACAGGGTCACTATGGATCGGAAAAGACTCAACGGCACTTAACAACAACAACAAGTAACAATTTAGGAGCACTAGTGGAGTCTTGGTGTGATGCTGTGGATTAATGCACTGGTCTGGGAAGTCATTTGAACCACAAGGCTAGCAGTTCAAGCTCACCAGTCATTCCTCAGAAACCCTATCAGAGTCACTATGGGTAGGAACCGACTTGATGGCAGTTAACAACAACAACAACAATTGGCACAGTGGTTAAAAGGTTCAGCAGTTAACCAAAATGTCAGGGGTTCAAACATCTCCCAGCTACTCCTACGCAAAAGAAAGATTTGGCAATCTGCTTCCAGAAAGATTTAAAGCCTTGAAAACCCTCATAAGCTGGCTGTTCTACTCTTTTCTATAGGATTTCAGTGGAACTGACTTCACAGCAGAGGGCTTATTTTGGTTTGGTTTGGGTTGGGTTGGGTTGGGTTGGGTTGGGTTGGGTTTGGTACCAATGTAAACTCTGGGAAATCTCCAGTATGGAATAAATTGCCATCTTGCATCATTTGAAGCAATAATCAGTTTTATAAGACCGATGCATATATACCATATTTTAAAATATACTTGGTCAATTTCCTGACACGTCTTTATGATATTTTTTAAATCAGGGTGGGAATATCATATATTTTAAAAAAAGCCTACTTACTGAAATCCTTATCTGTATCAAATTCTGCAAACTCAACTTCCTCAGTGAATGACAGCTACTATCCCAGTACTTTCATACCTCTTTTTCTGCATTATCATCATCTTCCTAAAATTGTTGAGAATATACTTCGCTGACAATTATAAAAAGAAAGACCTTCAGCTAAATACAGTAAAAACTACACAAAGATTTTCTGTCTCAGTGTGGAAACCTACCATATGTCCATAACAATATACAGGAAAGAAAAAGTTCAATTTAAAAAAATCATGGCCTCTCTCAAATTATTATGATTGCTCCTCTAAAATGTAAGACGATAGAGTGTCCGGAGGATGGCCATACAGTACTCAAGCTGTGGCTATAATCTCATTACACAAAATTCTTACTTGCTTATAGCCAGCTTTCCCTTCAAAACAAGGGTAAAAGGCATTGCTGACCTGGGAAGATTAATAATAATTATCATTATTTTATCATCATACAGATCTAAAGGACAGTAATCTGTTACTCTCCTTTTCTACTTCTTCCATTTCCTCTTCTTCTTTTCCTTCCTCCTCATTTGTGTTCTTAGACCTCAGAGTCATTTAGTGGGGCAGAGAAAGGTCAGCATCTACTATAAAAAGGGAAGAGGGATGTCCACTGAGACACAGCAGAACCCAAGTCAGATGAGGACGGTGTCCATGCTGAGGGCAGCCTAGTGTGGGGTGTCAGAGCCCAAGATGGAGAGGGGATCTCTATGGGTCCTGGACAATCAAGTCTACATATTAAAGATACTGAGTCCGATTTCTCACTAATGGAGAAGGATGTTTCAAAGAAGGAAAGGGAGAAAACTAGAATGAGTCCTGCCTGTGGAATGGGAGGTATCACTGTAAACAAATAGGTTGTGAGGAGAAGATGACAGCTTCCCTGTGTGATATTCCTGCGGTGGGGCAGAGAACTAGCTAATGTCTCTTCTAGCCATGTTTTTGTTAAGTACTGCCAAACTGGTTCTGACTCAAAGTGATCCTGTATAAGGTTTCCAAGGCTTTAAACCTTTGCCAAGAGAAGAAAGCCCCATATTTCTCCCACCAAGTGGCTAGAAGATTCAAACCACAGACCAAGTAGATGACATTCCAGTTCCTATCGTATGGAGCCACTGCACTCCCCTTCTAGCCACTGTTGTTGCTGTTGTTAAGTGCCATGGAATCAGTTCCAACTCATAGTGACCCTATATAGGACTTCCAAGGAGCAACGACTGGGTCTGAACCACTGACTTTGTGGTTAGCCGTCCAGTGCTTGTCCTATAGTGCCACACCAGGACTCCAGAGACTTTATACATTCCCACCAAACAACTTTTTTCCTGATGAGTCTGGGTTAGAGAAGGTAGGGGAAGATGCCAATAGATTATATGATTCAGCAGCGACTAACCATTCGCAGGGTTAATTGTGAAAGCTTGGAGCTCTATCTAATGTGGGTATAAAATGAACTGTCTCAGAAGTAGAAGAGGGGATCTCACTACCAACAAGACAGAGCCATGAGTGGAGCTCATCTTTTGGACCCCAATTTCCTGTGCACTGAACCTCCGCAATCCAAGAACAGTATGATGCGACAGCAGAGATGCAACAGTGGCAGAACAAACAGCCAGTGCCCGTGACAGAAAGGTGTGGATCCCTGCCCACAGAACACATACAGCTGAATGACTCTGGGAAATCTCTAGTATGGAATAAATTACCATCTTGCATCATTTGAAGCAATAATCAGTTTTATAGGACCGATGCATAGATACCATATTTTAAAACATACTTGGTCAATTTCCTGAAACGTCTTTGCAAGCAGGAGTCTAGCTTGCAAAGTAGAGGGTGCCTCCAGACACTATTAGGGAAGCTAGGTTTGCTGACCCCTCAATGCTAGAGCTGAATGCCTTCAGGCTGAGGCTTATGGTGAAATGGTGTGTCCTCTGGGGATTTATCAGCCACCCTAACAAAGCTCTATAACACTGGAGGGGCAGGGATGGACCTGCTTGTGGGCAAGACTGAGGAGAAGCTGTTCTGACTGGAAAAACCATTCTCTGAGCATTTCTGACCCTGAATGATAACCTGCTAACTTCCCTGGTGTGGGACTGCAGGAGAAGCCCTCCACCTCAAGCCAGTTTGAATCGTAAGGTCAGCAGTTCAAACTCACCAGCAGCTCCTCAGAAACTCTATACAGAGTGACTATGAGACCGAACTGACTCGATGGCACTTAGCAACTTCCCTAAGAAACCCTGTAACAGTAAGTTTGGTGTCTGAGTTCTGTGTGGTACTGCAATGGGTTATTGAACCCAGCTGAAAAGGGGGAGAGATGGTTGGTCCCTTACACCAAAGATGCAAAACCAGAATCTAATCATGAGTAAACACCAGGAAAATGCAAATTGAGAGGCATTTTACAAAGTAACTAGCTTATACCACCACCACCACCACTACCACCATCACACTTCCAAATTACCAAGGTCATAGGTCATAAAAGTCAAAGGAAGTTGGGAACAAGTTCCATGCTGAAGAAATCGGCATGACAACTAAATGTGATGTGTGAACTAGACCCCAATGAGGAGCATTATTGGGAAAGGCATCTGAGGAACAGACAGCTGTAACGTAGGCATGCTGACTCCCTGACTGTGGGGACTGTCAGGACACAGGGTTAAAAGGCAGGAAACACAGTATGAGTCTTAATCAACTTGACATTACATTGTTATTGCTGTTGTTAAGTGCTGTGGAGTCAGTTTCGACCCTGTATAGGGTTTCCAAGGAGTGGCTGGTGGATTTGAACTACCGACCTTATTGTTAGCAGTCCAATGCTTATCCTACAACTCCATAACAGGCCCTCAAACTTTAGTTCACATAATAATTACAAAGGAGTCATGTTACTGAATTGTATTTGTGAAAATGATCAAAATGGCAAATAATTTTGTTACATATATTTTATCAAAATTAAAAGCAAAAACTTTATCTAGGGAAGCTTATAAAAATAAATACTCCTAGACGCTACATTCAAATTCTGACCCAGTGGGTCTGGGATGGGACCAGGAACTACATGTTTAAAAAACACATGAGATGATTCTGATAAAGGCAACATATGAACAATCTGCATTAAATGTTGCTATTAGGTATTGTCGAGATGCCTTGGATTCATAGCCACCCTATGAACAACAGAACAAAATACTGCCTGGTCATGCCCATCCTCACAATTTGTTACACCTGAGCCCACTGATGCTGCCACTGCACCAACCCATCTCATTGGGGGGGGGGGTCTTCCTCTTTACCAAGCATGATGTTCTTCTCCAGGGACTGGTCCCTCCTGTTATGTAAAAGATGAGAGACAAAGCCATCCTGGCTTCTAAGACACATTCTGTCTGTACTTCTTCCAACACAGATTTGTTTGTTCTTCTGGATGTGCATTGTACATTTAAAACTCTTCTCCAACACCACAACTCAAATGTATCAATTCTTGTAGTCTTCCTTAACTCATTGTGCAACTTTTCACATCATATCCAGCAATTGAAAATACTATCACGACAATCAAAGGAGATGAGCAGAAGCGGAATGCGATACCTTAACCAGAGAAGCAGCGATACCAGAAATGGAGGCAGAGATGGGGACATGGAGAGAAGGAGCAGCTGAGGACTCTAGATTCATGGGAAGAGATGGTGACCAGCAGACTTACAGAATGTGCCCTTTGGTGGTATAAATCATTATATATGCCTGAGTGTTTAAAAAAAAAAAAAACTAAAGTAAATAGAGAGAAATACTGTTAACTGATGGTACATGGAGTTGATTATAATCATTGCAATGAAACACGGTGTAAGATTTGTTGAATGTAACACTGATGATCTGCCCTGTAAACTTACGCTCAATCCACAATAAAAATCTTCAAAAAAAAAAAGACAGAAAATACTAATCACTAGGGTCAGGTGCACCTTAGTCCTCAAACTGGCATTTTGCTCATGAAAACTTTAAAGAGGTCTTTTGCAGATTTGCCTAATGCAATAAATATGTCATCTGATTTCTTAACTGCTGCTTCAATGAGTGTTAATGGTTGATCAGAGCAAAATGAAGTCTTTGGCAACTTCAATCCTTTCTCCATTTATCCTGATATTAATTATTGGCCCAGTGGTGAGGAATTTTATTTTGTTTACATTGAGGTGCAACCCATACCAAGGGCTGTGATCTGTGATCTTTATCAGTATTTTAAATCTTCTTCACTTCCAACAAGCAAGCTTGTATCATTTGCATATCACAAGTTTTTAATGAGCCTTCTTCCATTCTTGATACCAGGTTCTTCTTCATGTAACCCAGTTTCTCAGACTATATGCTCAGCATATAGATTCAGTAAATATGGTAAAAGAGTAAAACTCCCATGTACATCTTTGCTTATTTTAAACTAGTCAGTATTCCCTTATTCTGTTCAAACAACTGTCTCTGGGTCTATGTATAGGTCCCTCATAAGAGCAACAAAGTGTTCTGGAATACCCATTATTCACAATGCTATCCATAGCTTGTCATGATCCACACAGTTGAAACCCTTTGAATAAACAATAAAGCACAAGTGAACATCTTTCTGGTATTCTCTCTTTTCAGGCAAGAGCCATCTGACATTAGCAAAGATATCCCTAGCTCATGTCTTCTTCTGAATCTAGGTTGACCTTTTGCCAGTTCCTTGTCAATGTACTTTTACAGCTATTTTTTTAATTATCTTCAGCAAAATTTTACTTGCATGTGATATTAATGAAATTGTTCAATGATTTCTGCATTCCGTTGACTCACCTCTCTTGTAATGGGCACAAAGATGGATCTTTTCCAATCAATTGGCCAGGTAACTGTCTTCCAAATTTCTTGGAATAAATGAATGAATGACTCCAGCGCTGCATCAGTTTATTGAAACATTTCAATTTGTATTCCATCAATTCCTGGAGCCTTGCTTTTCACCAACACCTTCAGTACACCCTGGACTTCTTCCTTCAGGACCATCAGTTCTTGAATCCTTCAATATAGCAAGTTGAGGCTTGAATTTTCCTTCAGTTCTTTCAGCATGAGAAATGTTCTTCCCTTGTGGTTTTCTACCTCCAGGTCTATGCACATTTCATGAGCTGTCCATTAAAGTTTTCTGTTCAGTTCTTTTACTTCCTCAGTTCTTCCATTCACCTTAGCATCTCTATGGTAGAGAGCAAGTTTCAGAGTCTCTTCTGACATCCATTTGCTATTTTCTTTCTTTCCTGTCTTTTTAATGACCTTTTGCTTTCTTCCTGGCATGATGTTCCTGATGCCATCCCATAGCTCTTCTGATCTTCAGTCATTAGTGTCTAATTCACCTAATCTGTTCTTGAGATAGTCTCTAAACTTAGATGGGATATGTTCAAGGTCATATTTGGCTCTCACGGACTTTTTAATTTTTTCAGCTTCAGCCTGACCTTGTATATGAGCAATTGGTTGTCTGTTCCATAGTTCGCCACGGCCTTATTTTGACTGATGATATTGAACTTTTCCACCACCTCTTCCCACAGTTATAGTCTATTTGATTCCTGTGTATTCCATCTGGTGAGGTCCATGTGGATAGTCTCATCTTTTATGTTGTTTAAAAACAGCAAGAACAAGTCAGTGGTCTTGCAAAATTCTATCCTGCTATCTTTAGCATCATTTCTATCATCAAGGCTGTATTTTTCAACCTTTCCTTTCTCTTTGTTTCCAACCTTCAAATTCTAGTAATCAGTAATTATAAATACATCTTGATTACATATTTGATCAATTTCAGGCAGAAAAGTTGGTACAATTCTTCAATTTCCTCATCATTGGCTTTAGTGTTTGGTGTTTAAATTTAAATAATTGTGCTATTAACTGGTCTTCCTAGTAAGTATATGGATACTATCCTATCACAGATTTGTACTTCAAAGCAGATCTTGATATATACTTTTCTATGATGAATGAGACATCATTCCTCTTGAATCTGTCATTTTCAGCAAGGTAAACCACATGACTGTCAGATTCAAACTGGCCAGTATCAGTCCACTGCAGCTCACTAATGTCTAGGATATCAATTTTATGCACTCCATTTCTTTTTTGACAACTTCCAATTTTCCCAGATTCATATTTCATACATCCCATGTTCCAATTATTAATGGATGTTTGCAGCTGTTTCTTTTCATTTTGAGTTGTGTCCCATCAGCAAATGAGGGTCCTGAAAGCTTTAGCCCCATTGTATCATCACAGTCAACTCTCCTTCCTAGTTATATTTTGAGTGTCTTCCAACCTGAGGGGATCATCTTCTGACTCTATACCTGACAGTGTTCCACTGTTAATCACAAGGTTTTCAGTGGCTACACTTCAGAAGCAGTCTGTATCTCCTTCTTTCTAGTATGTCTTAATCTGAAAGTTCTACTGAAACCTGTCCACCATGGGTGACCCTGGTGGTATTTAAAATACTAGTAGTACAGTTTCAAACATCACAGCAACAAGCAAGCCACCACAATACTACAAACTGACAAATGGTGGCCGAACAATGTTGTTGTTAAGTGCCTTTGAGTTTGTTATGACCCATAGTGACCCTGTATAGGGTTTCCAGAGAGAAGCTGGTGAGCTTGAGCCGCGGACCTTGTAGTTCAAACTGACTTTGCAGTCCAGTACATTAACCCACAGTGCCACACCAGGATGAAGGATAGGTGACATAAAAACTAAAAGTAAATTTGTAGCGATCAAAATGGGAAGGAGGGTTGTTTTGGTTTTTTTCCTAGAAAAAAATAAATCTGGGGAGGAATTATTCAAGGAAGACATGGTGTGGGAACAGAAATACCAAGCAGGCAGCAAGAGATGGAGTTGGTAGTTTATGCCCTTGTACACCCATCAAGATTTGATCCAATCAAAGTACAGATTTTTAAAATGGTAACAGATTTAGGCTAATTGTCTCACCTAATTAGAACTAACTAACCACTCTAAATAATGCTATTCTTACAATAAAGAGCCCTGTTAGTGTAACGATTAAGCATTCAGCAGCTAACAGAAAAAGGTTGATGGTTCAAACCCAGCCAGCAGCAACCCCATAGAGGTAAGGCTGAGCATTTTGCTTTTGTAAAGATTACAGCCTAAGAAACCTAATGGGGCAATTATATTCTGTCCTGTATAGTCACTAAATAGTCAAAGTAACTTGATGGCACCAAGTAACAACACAACACAAAAGAACCCAAATAATTCTATAGTACAACTGAATCAAAGTTCCATTTTACAGATAGATACATGAAGACATACTGTTAAAAAAATTATTCGTAAGAACCATATTTAGAAATGTACATTCATTGGACATTATGGTGGTGGCAGTGGTGTGCTATGGAGTCAGTTCTGACTCCTAGCGACCCTGTACAGGGTTTCCGAGGCTGTCAATCTTTACAGGAGCAGAAAGCCTCATCTTTCTCCCACGGAGCAACTGGTAGTTTCGAACTGCTGACCCTGAGGTTAGTAGACTGCCTCACAACCACTACGCTACCAGAGTTTCTTATTGGACATTATAGAAGAGTAATTATCCTTTGCACTTACTTTTTTTACCACCTTCAAAATTACACGATTTCAAAATCATCCAGGTTTAATTAACACAAACTTATAATTCGCTTACTGTCCTACTGATGCAAAAGCTGAAAATTAGACGCTGAAAAGAGTTTCTGGATCTGTGTTACACAAGCAAATAATTTACAACTGGCCTTGTGCCTCTACCTGCCAATGTAGCTTACATGTCACCACAAACAAGAGAAAGAGCGGCAACATGGATGTGTCTTGTGTGCAAACTCCTGTTCTTTCAAATATAAAATTTCCTCTCATACAAACATATAGTGAACCATCAAAATTTGTATTTTAAGTCACTAAAATCATGCTGCAATACGTTCCAAATAGAAACCAAAGACACACTGAAATATATGAAAGGTTAAATTCCTTTAGGTTCTGTAGGTTGAAAATTAGTCTTTTCTCCCCTTTGCTTGCTTTTAGCCTCCTTCCATTTCTAGTTAAATACTTAGAAAGAGTGTTCTAGAATGAGCTATTTGATAGAAATTTCCAAAATTAGCTTCAATACATAATTAAGTACATGATTTCAGTATGTAATTGAACTAGTTAAAATGTGGTTTACTGTCACAGGAGAGGTTCGATTGTAAAAGCAGTCAGAAACCCAGCTGAAGCTAGTGCACATCTGCATTATCAGTGAAGACTTGGTCCACCTTCCCACAGTATCAACTGCAGGAGATCAGTATGCGACGCTAGAAGGTGCTGGATGTACGGAAGAATGGGCGGGTGAGCAGCAGTCACTGACTGATTGTCCTAGTTCTAATCCTCACATACCAGTTGAAGACTATGCTGAATACCCTGTTCAAAAGAGAAAGAGGTCAATACCAAAATTCCCTCTGCTCTCTCCTACTCCCCACCACGCAGCTGGCACTGTTCACTCTGGTAGACACAGCTCCCTGAACATAATGGTGCAATCACCGCTTCAAACATCATTACTATCTAAAATAGATAACCCACTTGCAACTTGACTATTTTTATAGATACATTTCCACACAGCTTAACTGCTCTGTTTGTGATTCCAGTCAACTAATGCAGTTTCCCTAGACGTGTGTACAGCAGTCCCCAAGTTACAAATGCCAAAACAATTTGAACTTGCCCTTTGTTGTTATGTAAATTTGCCTTCGCTTTGTAAAGGATGAACCAACCCCTACTTGCAACAACTTCATCATCACTATCACCTTCACATACTGAACTTGCAGCTTATCACTGAAAAGGTTTAGAGCCTTGTCACGTACTCAAGTAAGGCTAATAAGTAAGAACTGTGCGCCTCTTCCCATTTACCTCCATGTTTCACTTACTGAGACTTCAAGACACACTTAGCAATGGATCTCATTTGCAACCCAGGGACTGCCTCTACCCTGCAGCAAGGGGCTTCAAAAAGTTTGTGGAAAAATGGAATTGAAATATAATGGAATATTCCCATGAACTTTTGGAAGAACCCACATATCAAAGTCTCATTAACCACACTTGCCCAAATATGTGTGAGGATTACAATACTTCCTAGTTGCCATTTATCTCCTTGTTGTTGTTGTGTACCTTTGAGTCAGTTCCCACTCATAGTGACCTGTATAGAGCTTCTGAGGAGCAGCTGGTAGGTTTGAACCACCATCTTTGCAGTAAAAAGTCCTGTGTTTATCCTACAGTGTCACACCAGCACCCCTATTCTTTGTACCCATCAACAGAATCTTAATGAACTGAATCAGAACTACGAAAGTTTGTAAGCTTTCTAGTTTATGTGGCTTTGTAGACCTGAAGATTATTTCCCCTTTCTTATTAATTGGCTTTTTCACATGGGGATCTTGAGCCCTGGATTCTTTATGTTTAAAAAGAATTTACTAAGTACTTTATACACAGTGGATACTTTTCATAAGTACAAATAGTACATAAAGCGTGCACCTTTATGTACACCAAGCAAATCCTAGGCAGTCACTAACATCATTCATTGTTTTATTAATATACAAACTCTTAGCTAAAAAAATAATTCATGTAATATACATTTTAAAAGGAGAAGAATAAAGGTAGGTTTTCAAAGGAAGAGGTTTTAATAGGTTTTGCAGCTGTTTCATGAAAACTATAAATTAACTAAAAATGAAATTTCATAGGTAATCTGGAGGAAGAAAAGGAGGATGCAAGCTCAATTTGAGTACTGATGAGCTTTGATGAGCTTAGAGTTTTTTTGAAGATGAATGGGAGTGGCAAGGGGTATAACTGAAGATAAAGACAAAAGAAAAGCACATACTTACCTAAGGAAAATATTAATGTCACTTTCAGCTAAATCTGGGATGGGGGAAAGGAGGGAGTAAAAATTCATTGCTATGGCAGCTAATAAAACCTTAGACACTGACTGAGCATAAGTAAAAGTAGTTGCTTTTAAATCACAGGAGAATATTAATATTCTATGACACCAATATTGAGAATCTCATTCTTCCCAACTTCTAGTCTGCCTTTGTATTTCCTAATGAGACTCATTTTCTAACTGGGAAAGATAACACCAATACTGTTAGGAAATTACTGAAGCTCCAAATAAACAAAGGTCATAAGAGACACTTTACTGCTTTAAATGACTTTGAACATCCAGACCCAGAAGAATTGGATGTAAGGTGAGAATCAGAATGAAGGATGAATTTTGCATCTACAATAGACATCATCTGTGGCTCACTAGAGGAAACAAGTTATAATAAATAGCATGGTTTCCATGGCATGTATACTACATTACTACAAAAAGGAAAACATTCAAGGAATGCCTTAAACAGAACATGGTGTGAGTTTGTAAAGGCAATGGATAACATATCTCATAAGCTTCTCATGACTACTATGGAAAGAAGTAGCTGACTGACAGTTCTATTACGCAGCTTCAATCTTGGTAGAAATACCAAGCATAGAGATTGCTGCCTTTTAAATATAAACTAAACTGAAAAAAAAGTTTTCTCTATGGATATATTGTGCTGTATTGAATTCTAGTCACAGAAAAACATCGCTAGGAAATCTACAGATGATGCACAGAGAAGACTACAAGGGAACTATAACTTTACACTTCATTCAAAAATATCTGGAAGTTTTCAATGATGATTTGCTCAAAGTGAGCCAATACCATCACATGGCTCAGATAATTTCAGCATGTTATAATCAAAGTCTTAGATCAATAATAAGGGAGGTAATAATAACTTCATTGTTGTTGTTAAGTGCCATTGGGTATAGGGTTTACAAGGAGCAGCTGGTGAGTTTGAACCACTAACCTTGTGGTTTAAACCACTGGCCTTGCGGTCTAGCGCCTTATGGTTTACATAGATGCTATTTTATTTTCATTACATGGTGGTGGTTACGTGCAGGGGAGTCGGTTCAAACTCATAGCGACCCTGTACAGGGTTTCAGAGGCTGTAAATCTATACAGAAGCAGAAAGCCTCATCTTTCTCCCAGGGAAAAAGCTGGTAGTTTCAAACTGCTGACCTTGAGGTTCGCAGCCCAATTCGTAACCACAATGCTACCAGAGCTCCTATTTTCATTACATAAAACATGCCTATTGTAGAACATTGGGAAATGCAGATCAGAATTTTTTTAAATGAAGTTCACCCACAATCTACCAACAAAAAGTTCCATTTTAGGTTTTATCATCTTAATCTTCTTAATGCATATTACAAATGTCTCTCTCTCCATGTGGCACTATGGAGTCCTGATGTGGCGCTGTAGGATAATGCACTGGAACACAAGGCTGGTTTGAACCGCAAGGCTAGCAGTTCAAACCCACCAGCCACTCCTTGAAAACTCTGTACATGATCACTATGAGTCAGAAGCGACACAATGGCACTTATCAATAACAACATATATGGCACAGTAGCAGAGGTGGGGAAACTTTCTTCTGCCAAATTTATAACATCATTTGTGGGTCATATAAAATGATCAATTTAAAAATTAGCTGTTATATTTGGTCAAACACTGAATTAACTCACCCCTAATATGAAACCCTATACAGGGTTGCTATGGGTCGGAACCAACTCAACTGCACTTGACAACAACAGTGTGATGGGTGGCTATGAGTCAATACCGACTCAATGACTCAGACTCAACAGCACTTAACAACAACAACAACAATGTGAAGGCTGGAGTCCTAATGTGACACTGTAGCATAAGCACTGGACCACAAGGTCAGTTGAACTGCAAGGTCGACAGTTCAAACTCATCAGCCAATCCTCAGAAACCCTATACAGCATCACTATAAGTCGGAACCAACTCGATAGCACTTAACAAAAATGTATCATTACAAATGTCTCTAGAAACATACATAGATGGTTGTTGTTGTTAAATGCTGTCAAGATGGTTCCAACTCATAGTGACCCTGTATAAGGTTTCCAAGGAGTGGCTGGTGAGCTTGAACCAGTGACTCTGTGGTTCATTAACCCACAGCACCGCACCAGATAGACAGAGACAGACAGACAGATACACAGAGAACACAGCAACAAGGTTGGAGGAAGACTCATTAATCACCTGCAAACTGCAGATGACATAACTTTGCTGAAAAGTAAGAGGACTTGAAGCAACTATTGATGAAGACCAAAGAATACAGCTTTCATAACGGGTTAAGTTTCAACACAAAACATAAGCCCCTCACTAATTGACCAATAAGCTATATAATGAAAAATGGAGAAAATATTGAAGTTGTCAAGGATTTCATTTTACTTGGATCCACAACCAACATCCTTGAGAGCAGTGGTCAAAGATATCAAAATTACAGATTGGATTGATGAAATCTGCTGCCCAAAACAAACTTTTTAAAGTGCTCAAAAGCAAAGACAAAACCCTAGACTGTGTCACTATAAGTCAGAATTGACTCCATGGCTCTTAACAACTATTATCCCCCTTTATAAAAGAGGAAAGAAACTCTGGTACTGTAGTGGTTATGAGTCAGGCTGCTAACCTCAAGGTCGGCAGTTCGAAACTACCAGCGGTTCCTCGGGAGAAACATGAGGCTTTACATGATGAGAGGAGATTTACAACCTTGGAAACCATATACAGGGTTGCTATGAGTCAAAATCAACTGCGGCACAACACCACCACCATGAAAGAGGAAAATGAGGCTGTAAGATTTTTATATTTACTCAATTTCATTCTTGCTTTTGCTGAAAATTGTAGTGTCACACAAGCACAGTATATTTACTGCTTACTTCATTTGTTGTTGTTATGAACTGCTGTACAGTAGGTTCCAACCCACAGTGACCCTGTATAGGGTTTCCTAGGAGCAGCTGGTGAGCTTGAACCACCGACCTTGCAGTTCAAAAAGCTATGCAGTCTGGCGCATTAACCCACAGTGCATAGTAGTAGGCAATCAAGGCATCTCCAGGAAAGCTTTTACATAGTGAGGCCATCATGAGACACTTTTTAATTAGCAAAAATAATTATTTTTAAATTATTATTTCTAGAAAAAAAGGTTCATACTGGACTGTGTATGTAGTCCATGAAACTTACAAACTTTTGTGAGTAAAGTAGATGCAATGCGCAGGACAAAAGGCCTGGTAAGGAAATTTTGCATCATGAATTTCAAATCTCAGCTGTTACCAATTGTGTGCCCCTAGGCAACTTTCCACACTTTGTATTTCTTAGTCCTTTATCTTTGAAATGAGGATGAACTTCTTAAAGTTGGTGTAAGAATTGAATGAGATGATTCTAGCTAACATTATCACACACAGAAAATAGGTGGGGGAGGAGATGCAAAACCTACTCTAATTGGGAGTCCTGGTGTGACTCTGTGGCACTTAACAATAGCAACTCTGTATCTGCTTCCAAAATATTAAAAATTGATATGAGGCAGCATAATTTCCATTACCCTGTAAATTAATTTCTGATGACATGTACTTACAGTGACCACTAAATAAAATGTGTCCTCTTAGAAATTTCATGCTCTGTAAAGCATCACCCGAAGGATACAAGGTCAACTCTCATTTTCTGCAGACACAGTTTTAGTTGTTTACTCAGTATGAGACACACAAAATGCAGGTTTAAAGGTTATTTGGTTTTAGCTACAAATTTTACAACTTGGGCCAAATTACTCTAAAAACCTCTATCTTTATTTTATTGGGAGTCCTGGGATAGCCCTGTAAGCTAACACACTGGACCACAAGGCCAATTTGAACCAAAAGGTCCACAGTTCAAACCCACCAACCACTCCAAGGAAGTCCTATACTAGGTCGCTATGAGTGGGAACTGACACAAAGGTAATTAGCAACAACATGTTTTATTATTTCCTACACGCATTCATATTGTAGATCTCTGACAAAACAAGTAAAATTGGGTTGCAATTTTTATTTTATGTCAATTATCATTGAATAGCTGGTATTCTAAAATGTATCATCAGTCCTTTATTTTGGGGTGTTTTTTTTAATGGGAACTTCAGATCCCACCGCCATCTAGTTGATTTCAACTTACAGCAACCCTATAGGACAAAGTAGAACTGACCAATGGGGTTTCCTAGGCTGCAGATCTTTACAGAAGTACACTACCACATCCTTCTCTGGAGAATCAGCTGGTGGATTTGAACTGCTAACCTTTCAGTTAGCAACTGAGCACTTAATGACTGTTACTGGGCTCCTAACATATATATGGAGGGTCGGAGAAAAAGAGGAAGACCCCCAAAGAGATGGATTGCATCTTAATAAATGAACTAGTTTTTATGTTTTCAAAGAATTCTTTCGCATTTTCCCAAAGGAATTGATTCATTTTATAAGCCTCTTTTAGCACATAGGTTTCTGGCCATGATTATTTTTATTACTGATGGGATCCACTGTCCAAAATACTTCTTTAACCTGTAACTTAAAAGTGTAGCCAGATAAATTGGTTTTATATAAATTACCTATAGCTTCTAGAAATTATCTGAGCTATATTCTGAAATATGTACATATTGTCTATGTGTGCTTGAAATGAAAATTATTTAACAAGAGAGTACATACACAGGAGAGTAAAGACTTATAAGTCCTATTGAAAAAATGTCCTGTAATATTCACTGTTCTGAAGTGAACTGTCATTGCAACAAAATGTTATTGCCAACAAATATATAGAACTTTTAAAATCCCATCAACTATTTTCCAACTAAATTTATTGCACCGTAAAATAAATGTTTTCATTTTCCCCGTTAGTCAGCACTGTAATTGCATTGTCTGACCACTACAACATATGGGAACTTGTGTAAAAATCACAATGTCAAATCACCCAAAAGTTTGTGTTCAGCACTTGTTAAGAGTAGCATTGAACAGTTTTTATAAACCAAGAAAATCAATTAGGCTTTTACAAATGTTTATTAGTTGCATTGCTTAATAGATATGTTAGGGTGAGGACACGAATGATAATTAATACCTCAAAAAACAATGCCAGGATAAATTGAATAGCCATGATTTCCAAAACTAACGACCTGTCCTTGAATTGTATCCATTTTATTCTTAAGGCTCCTCCCTCCTATTTGATTTCATTTGCTCATCAATTTTTAAGTTAATAGTTTCTCAAATATGCTGGTTCTAAGGTACTGACTGCTGAGTGGAGACCTGAACATCTTTTTAATGTCATCTTAGAAATATTCTCCAAGTAATAACCATCTCACCTGCAACATCTTCACATTAAAAGGCCTCTGCTATAATCCATACTCACAGTTCTCAATCCTTTATATCCAGAGACAGAATAACCAAGTTTCACTCAGCTGTGTCCAGGGGACTGACAGTACTGCTGGGGCAGCCCAAGCTGCCTCCTCAAGTTTTACACACACCTTGTACTGATGACATCTCATCAGAAGGTTCACTTTATTCATTTTTGTGGGATCACAACCCTCCGTACAGTAAATGCCTTCTGCAAGAGAAGGTAGCAGCAACCAAAGGCTATGGCTTTTGCAGCATAATTGCATGCATGCAGCAGCTTCTCTGACAATTTCATTTAAATAGACCAAAAAAAAAAAAAAAAGGGCTGAGTTCTAAGCTGGAAATATGTAATAAACATTGATAGGAAGCTGGTGGAAAGCCGATTTTCTTCAAGCAAGGTTAGTATATGTACAAGTTCTGCATCACAGCTCAGAAAAAAAAGTAGCTACTGACGCATTGATGAAAGGCTATCTAAAAATTACTCAAAGACTCTAAGGCATCAACCTGACTGGGAGACTCATGCCTCCTCTCCACACACACAGTCGGTTTTCCTCCCTAATTTAAGAATGAATTGCTGGCAGCCACCAGGTGCAGGTAGCTTGAGGAGAAGACTATCCATCACAATGCATAACGAGGTATGAAATCCCGGAGCCGGTTCCCGTCCTTACCTTAGCAGATTAGACAGGGGCAAGGGTCCGGATCCACCGCCCAGGATGCCTCCTTTCCTACCAGACAAGAGTTTCTCCACCAGAGCCACATTTCCAGTTCGAGCAGCTTCCAGCAGTTCCTGGTCCTTCCCCATAGTCTCTCACTGACTCCCCCCCAAAGTCTTTTCCCCACCTCGGGCCCTCCTCCTGCCCCCCCCACCTCTCCAAAATCCAGGGCCCTCCCCGCCCCACCCTGCAATAATGCAAAAGCTTCAGCACCCAGAGACCCTTGCAGCCCAAAGCCGAGAACACTACCCGCTCCTCTTCAGGGTTTAGCTTTTACAATGGGGACCAGACCATGTCTTGAAAGAGGGGCTGGCCAAGCTGGGAGACGCGACGCTCCCCTACAACCACTCCCCTGAATTCCTGAGGCCTCGTCCCCGCGGGTGGGGCGTGAGGGGGTGGGGACCGAGGGTGCTTTGGAGGAGCGGGAGGAGGATGCTGAGGACCTAGCAGGTTGGAGGAGGCGGCGGAGACATTCCTCGTTGGACCTGGAGCTAGAGCGCAGCGAACGACTGCAGCGGCGGCCCTCGCGCCCCGCGGCCGCAGCTCTCCTAGGCTTCCGCTCCGGGCCAGCTAGGCGGCTAATCGTCGGCAGTGTCCGCGGCCCGCGGCGGGGAGGAGCGCGGCGGTTCAGGCGGT
>NW_006408678.1:7872954-7880392 GCF_000296735.1 Chrysochloris asiatica | reverse complement strand
GGTCCCGAATGGGGCGGTAGGGCAAGGGAGCAGGCCGGGGCCGGGTGGGGGCGGGGCGCCGGGATAATATTATCTTCGTTTTCGTGGGCGGGGACCCTCCCTTCTCCAGTCTCCTTGGAAGAGGTTTAACCGTGTGAAGGCTGTGGCTCTCCGGGCCGACGCGACTCCTTCTTGCCCGGGCGGGCTCCGGCCCCAACCCTCTGGTGGGTCTCGATGCTAGAGGAAAATCCTCGGTGACCACGATGCGGGGGAGGCTGGTGGTGCGGGTCAGGGGGATCCTTTTGCCACCCTTCTTTCTGTAAGTTGATATGCCCTTGGTTAGAAATTAGAGGTTTGTTTTATCTTAGCTTCTGTGGCACTATCCACTGTGCAATGTGTTCCAGTTTTTCTAGTCTTTTATTGGACTCTTTTCATAATTTCAGTCGGACTTTGGAGATCTGCTGACTTGTGAAAATACCAGGAAAAAGGCTCTCATTGAAAATTCCTCCACAACCACACTGGTGAAAATAGAAATGGGAATGCATTAGAGACCCACTGTAATTTGCCTGTATCATCAGCAATTCATTGTGCATGCTTGGCTGGACTGTGTAACATACTCTCCGTAGCTGTGGAGAGAACTTGACTTTATTTTCTTTTGAAACTTCGTGTGACACCTTGTACTTTGCATTTTCCTTAGACTACAGTTCATAAGTGTTAACTTGTTGATAATGGATTGGGAGGAAAAGGGACACTTTCTTTACAACAACACTGTTAACTGGATATTAGTATTATATGTCCATTTGGGAAAAGAGGAAATTGTGTCTTAGAAGGTTAATTAAATTTCTCAAGATGCTAGAGTGCTTGTAAGTGGCAGGCTCTGAATTGGAGCTCAGGACTCCTTAGCCCCTACGCTTCCAGATATACTTTGTTGCACGCACAGAGAAATAAATGAACAATCAATGATTATCTTAGACATTTGATAAGCAGTTTCTATAGCAAGGGCATTAAACAGCAACAACACTTATCTCAACCCTCATACGAACTTCAAGAGATCAAGTCAAACCCAGCCCATTGCCCTAATGGGTTCCAACACCTAGCTATTTAGAGGACAGAGTAGAACTGTGCCCTGGTTTCCAAGCCTGTAAGCTTTACTGAAGATGAGGCTTTCTGCCCCCACAAAGATTTACTGGACAGCACTTAACAACGGCCAGTCTTTACAGAACCACTGACCTTTTGGCTAACAACAGCGCACTTAACTACTGCACCACCAGAGTTCAGCTCATCAAAGACGAAACTGATGAGCCCAAGAGGCTGCTGCTCTAGAGTAACTGAGCCTAAACTAAAATCCAGGACGTGGTGCTGTTAACAGGGATTTTCAGTAAATACCTGGAGAAAATAGTATTTTGTGTTTGTATTTTAAAGATGGCTTTATAAGTGACAGTAGAGTCCCTGGGTGGTACAAAGAATTAAAAATGCTTGGATAATAAACAAAAGATTGGTGATTAGAGTCTACCCAGAGGCACCTCAGAAGAAAGGTCTGGCAATCTACATCCAGTAAATCACAGCCATTGAAAGTCCAGTGGAGCATAGTTCTCAGAATTGTCTCATCAGCTAGTGAGTTGGTTTTTGGCTTATGTGATAATAATATGGTTTCTGGGCATAATGAAAGTAGCAGTTAAAGATATAAGAGGTAGATACAGATATATTTTGGGAAGTAGCATAGGCTAATCTTTCCCCTTCCTGTATATTGCCATCTAAGCAAAACACACCTTTCCCAGGAGACACTAAGTATTCAATTGGTCAGCTGAAAATCATCCACAGTTTTCAAAAGAAACATTTAACCATGGCTGAGTTAGTGATCTGAAGACTCCTGAGTCTCAATATCAAAATAAACCACCTCAATGGGGAAAAAACAAAAAAAGTTAGAATTATTTCCTCATTGATTCCACAGTTCCAGGCCCGTTAGCAGTCGTTGATATCAAAGTCAATTTTACCTTTAAATTCTTGGTGTTTTGTTGTATCATAGCTGTTTGTTGAAGAAGACAAAGACAGACTGCTTGGGAACTTACAAATTACAAGTGAAAACATATTTTCAAAAATCTGAAGAGCACAAATATCCAATTTTTTAAAAATTCAAATTTCTAAAGGATGTTTTGCATTTGTATACACTGGAGTGAGACAGAAAACCCTACCAGACATTCTAGATCCCAGTTTCCACACGTGGACGAGCAACTGTAAGGCCACATGGAGCCTGCAATTTGTTTTGAAAGTAATGCACTGGTCAAGTGGTCCCTATGGGTACAAGTAGGGAAAGATACTGAAAGTATTCACAATAATACAGTTGCCTCTTGGGAAACATGGTGAGGAAGAATAAAGTGTCCCCCAAGATGAATCTCAGCATCTAATTCTTTCATGAACTCCTTCCTCTCAGTACCACCACACCTATGTACTACCTAAACCAGTTATTGTCACGTCACTTCCAACTCGTGGAGACCGGATGTGCCTCAGAGTACAACTGTGCTTCACAGTGTTTTTAGGGACTGAATTTTTAGAAGTAGATCACCAAGCCATTCTTCCAAGGTGCCCCTGGGTGTACTTGAACCTTCATCGTTTGCTTTGTAATTGAGCACATTAACTATCTGTAATGCACAGGAACTCTACCTTCTAAAAGCCTGTGTGCCCCATGGATGACCTCACACAGAGCCACTGAAAAAACACTGCCCTGCTTTCTCTTCAAACTGCTTTACTCACAGAGAGAAAAACCCATTGTCATAACCCCATTCTGACTCATAGTGACCCTCTAGGACAGAGTCCAGAAGGCTTCCAAGGCTGTAAATCTTGATGGAAGCAGACTGCTACCTCGCTCTCCTACAGAGCAGGGTGACAGGTTCAAATCACTGACTTTTCATCAGTACTCCTTCACCCAGAGATGCCCCTAAAATTCTGATGAATATATTTAAAATTATCGTACAGTCTGTCTTTCAGAGGGGTGCTAAGAAGACACAAAAACCACAATGTCCACTTTTGGTTCCTTTACTCACCCTCCTCAAGGGGTAATCTCCACCCACCCCCTTCTTATGCTACATCCTGTGTTTCTGTTTTTCTCCTACAAGAGGAGTCAGCAATTTTTCTGAAAAGGGCCAGATAGTAAATCATCTGTGTGGGCCACACAGTCTCTATCACAACTACCCAACTCCACCACTGTAGTAGGAAACGAGCCATATACAATATTTAAACGAATGTGTGTGGCTAGAATCCAATAAAACCTTATTTATGGATACTGGAATTTGAATTTTATATACTTTCCACATGTCAGAAAATAATCTTCTTTTGATTTTTTTCCCAACTATTTAAAAATCTGAAAACCAGTCTTAGCTCACTGTAAAAACAGACTGAGGGTAGGATTGGGCCCAGGAGCTCTAAATCTGCAGATTCAGGAGTGACTCATTCTACAGCCTCTTTGAGGGACACTACTTCTTTGGTGGTGGTGGTGGTGTGCAGTGGAGTCAGTTCAGACTCATAGCAACCCTGTGTTACAGGGTTTCCGAGGCTGTAAATCTTTATGGGAGCAAAAAGCCTCATATTTCTCCCATGGAACAGCTGGTAGTTTCGAACTGCTGACCTTGTGGTTCGCAGCCCAATTCATAACCACTATGCTACCAGAGCCCATTATTTGGTTGGCTTTATTGTTTATACAACAGATGGAAAAATCAAAATGTTCTCTCTAGGACACCTTCCCCAACCCACCCTGGGCAGAAAGGATCCCTCCCCATCAGCAAATACTCTCAAATTATCTTAGCGTTCAAGAAAGACCCTCCTCAGGGTCTCAATCATAACCAGTTTATTGATTTCTTATTGTATCTGTGGGGGATATGTACTTCAAGATGACCTTCTTTACCATGGTCATTGTTGTTGTTAAGAGCCATCCATTTGGTTTGACTGATAGCATCCCTGTATAGGGTCTCCACGGAGCAGCTTGGTGGGTTTGAACTGCCGGCTTGTAGTTAGCAGGCCAGTGCTTATCCTCCAGTGCCACAGCAGGACCCCACCATGATCACAGAAACAGACATTTCCACCTCACAAAGTCCTGAACTGTCTTGGGTTTTGAGTCCATCCCATATGACAGAACCCAGGTAACATCCTATTTGTGGTTGTCTTTATTCCTTGGCCTACTGTAACAGATAGCCACAAAGTAGGTGGCTTAAAATAACGGAAGTGTATTCTTTCATAATTCTTGAGGCTTCAGTCTGAAATCAGCCTTATTCTCTCTGAAGGCTAGAGGAGGAAGCTCCTTCCTGCTGATAGTTGCAGATGTTCCTTGGCTTGTAACAGCATCACTCCAATCTCTGCTTCCGCCTTCACCTGGCCATCTTCCTTGCATATATCTGTAGTGATTTCTCTTCTTATTTAATTGGGACGCCAGACGTAATGAGTTAGGGTCTACCCTATTCAACTTCATGTGAACTCACATCTACAAAGATGCTATTTCCAAATAAGGTCACATTCCCAGTACAACATTAGCACTTCAACCTGTCTTTTAGGGAGACACAACCTGACCTCATAACAGTGAACACAAGTTCCACACCATGAGGCATGAAAGGGTATGTCTTCAAAGCCTTCACCCAAGCCCTAAGGTTGCCCTGAGGAACACCCCATGAGCCCAGTCACAGGATTTCACCTCCTGTGGATCCAGCCCAGAGACTTAAGAAACGGAGTTTCCTCTAACTCCTAATTTGTGCTGGTGTCTCCAGCACTGCTTTTTGCGTGGTTGTTCTCTTCCCTGGGAGCTATCAATACCTTCTCTATCTCTTCCTTCTCCTGAATGAATTTTACTGACAGAGAGAAACTGCAGATTCCATTTTGGTCATTAAAACTAGTTACCATCGATGCCTGACTACCACTACCAACTGTTCTGAAAGGGATCACATTAGAAGGTCCCATCAGATAGAGTGGGAGAGAATGTGGAATAAAACTCAAAATAACAAAATTTTTTTTTAAATGTTAAGACTGGGTTTACTGCTCAGAAAAAGACTGGAGAACCTAAGACTATGGCCCTCAACCAGGTCTGGAATGAAACTCACCCTCGTGACTCAATTTTCAGTCAAGTGGTAGATACGTATATAAGGAGGACAACACTAGTAAGACACGCTGACCATGGAATCATTTGAGATCAAAAGGGCAACATTACCTAAGCACAAAGTTGAGAAGGGATGGGAAGGTGGTTAGAATGGAAATTAGAACCACAGAGGGAAAGTGATAGAACTGTTGGTACATGGAAGGGATTGTAATCCTTGATTTATTGAATGTAGAACTGATAATCTGCTCTGGAAACCTTCTTTCAATTCACAAATTCAAAACAAAAAAATTATCATCGAGTGAACCCTGACTCACGACGACCCTTGTGTAACAGAGTAGACCTGGGCTTCATAGGGTTTTCATACCTGATTTTTCAGAAGGAGCCCCTCCAGTGTTTTTTCGGAAGTGTCTCTGAGTAGACTTCAACCTCCAGCCATTCAGTTAGCAGGCCACATGTTCACCGTTTGCCCTGATCTATGGTGAAGTCTCACTTTTCAATGGCACAGTGGTTAGGCAGTCAGGTTCTAACCAAAGGTCTTCTGTTCTAATTCACCAGTCTTTTTGTAAGATAAAGATGTGGCAGCTTTCATCCATATTTACAATCTTGGAAACTCTAGGTGGCAGTTCTACTCTGTCTTATAGAACCAATGGCAATGGGTTTGTGGACTTCCACATAAATTTCCACTAAACTGATATAGTCCAGTCAAGTGAGTCTGATTTTTTATGGTACATTCCAAGGGTTTCCAATCTCAAACATAAAGCATTTTTCTCATCTTACTGACATAGCGCACAAATACCAACAACTTTCCAACTTAGTTTTTCTAATGCTATCAGGAATGCAACTACAAATGTGAAGGTATTTGTATCTTTGAGACCGCGTAATTCCTATAGTCAAACCCTGCAATACCGTCAATTCATTTTAATTTCTTCTGTGTCACACCAAGGCCTCTGGAATGGTTTAGTGGCATGTCCAATCTGGCTCAAAAACTTCTCTGCTGCCCCTTTAAATGCCATGCAAATGTCTAATCATTGGGCAGCTCTTGCTGAGGTTCTAACACTCGCTTCTTAGTTTGCTCCAGAGTAGTAACTCAATTCCACAAAGATTTGTGTTTCGGAAAGTGAAGCATCATCAGGGTTCCAAACCAGCCCAGGAGGATTCATTCAGACCCTTTTCTCCCTTCCCAGGAAACATTCCAATATCTTAGGTAGGAAATATGAGGCCTTCGGAAGTGAAAGCTAGATAAAGAATTCCAGGTTATGACTTAACACAAGTCTTAGGTTTTCTCACTCTATCAGCTCAGATGCAGTTGTGTACTCTTGGCTTTCCTTCTAAAACCTCCAGTCTCGAACAGTGAATCCTTTTAAAGACAACAATGCCCATTTTAGACTAGTTTGCAGAATTTCTTTGATTTTCAGATGAATCTCTCAGGACCTTCTTAGGTTATGCTGTGTCAAATTTCATTTCCCTGCCTTTTGGACTCTCATTTTTCCAAGTTTCACCTCCATTCTAATAATAACAGCAAAGACCCCCTAATAGCAACAGTAGCAAAAAGATAACAAGTTTGCTCTATCAGTCAGGGTCCACTCAGAAAACCAAACAAAGCCACACCAGTTATTTTGGCAAAAAAATTTAATGAAAATACTAATTAGGTAAAAAGGTTAATTACAGGAAAAGGCAAAACAAAATGCTAACTAACAGGAGTGGTAGAAAAGATTACTACCGTTGGCTGCTAAACAAAAGGTTGAGGGTTCTAATCCATCCAATAGCACCTCAGAAGACCTGGCAATCTACTTCTGAAAAATCAGCCACTGAAAACCCCAGTGGAGTCCAGTTCCATGCTGACACACGTGGGGTTCCCCAGGAGTGAGAGACAATTCAATGGCAACTGATAATGTATTACAAAGGTACCAATACCTGAATCAACTATCATCCCTAGGGCTGGAGGGGAAAGGAATAAGATTGGGATTAGTAAAGCTTTGAAATGTAAGAACTGAAATTCAACTATGATGAGAGACCACTGGTGGGATCATGCTGGTATCTCTGACGAGTCCCACAGGGCTGAGACCCAGATTCTTTAGGAAAGCCACTAACTGATTGGTGCTGGGTCTCTGAGGGAAGGTTATAAAGCTGCTCCTGCATATTAGAAAAACTGGAATCAGCTGCTTCTGGAACAAACTGCTATTGCCTAGTTACAAAAGCGTAGTTGAACGTAATGCAGTCTCTCACTAGGGCCCCCTATTGGAAGATCCTAACAGAGAACCTGTGCTTATTGACTACGCAAAGGCTTTCGATTGTGTGGATCATGACAAGCTATAGACAACATGGTGAAGTATGAGTATTCCAGAACACTTAATTGTGCTCATGAGGAATCTGTACCTGGAC